>NC_083097.1:166986312-167225722 GCF_949774975.1 Lagenorhynchus albirostris | reverse complement strand
GGTCAACCTTGGACACCCACCCCAGGCCATGCCCCAGGCGGGTCCGCACCATGGCCACGGGGACGGGTGCCACGTAATCATGGGGCAGCCCCTGTGTTTCTGGCTCCCAAAATATCCAGCTGCGGTCACCACACCCAGCCCCAGAGTGGCCCCAGGGGAAGGCTGGGCTGGTGGTGGCCGGGTCATGGCCCAGGGTGGAGAGTGGAGAAGGTGGGATGAGGGGGGTGGGGATAGGGGCACTCAACGGGCACACAGTCAGACCATGGACAGTCAGACCAGACAGAAAAGGAGGATGCTTGCATACAGGCCAGCCACAGACAGACCCAGACACACGGTCAGACCGCAGACAGACAGGGAGACCAGACATAGTCACAGATGTATTTGTACAGTCAGGCAACAGAGATGGGTCCACACGTGTAGTCAGGCCAATAAAACTGACACACAGACCACAAACATGGACAGGCACGAAATCAGACCCCAGACACACAGAATCAGACAAGATACAGACAAAGGGTCACAATGGGGCAGACAATACACATACACAGTCTGACCACAAGCAGTCAGGTCAGAGACACAGGTACATGCCAAGACCACAGACACACAGCCAGATGAGATATACACACAGGGTCACGGTCAGGCAGGCAATACACATACACAGTTGGGCTACAGGCAAGCATGAACACAGAGGCACACTGGAGCTCCGCAGGGCATGGCAGGTAAAAACGCACGGCTCACAGACTCGGATGCGGGCACACAGTGGGGCTACAGAGATGGGCAGTCAGCAGAGCAAACCTGCACCCAGCCAGATAGCATGCACACGGACACGTAACGTCAGATCCCCCTCACTCACATGCACGTGCACAGACAGGCAGGCGCACAGTCAGACCACAGATACACACTAGGACCCAACCACGGGCCCTTTAAGAGCACAAGTGGCTGATGAGGACGGTGAAGGTCCCAGCTGGGGAAATGGCCCATGGCCAGCTGGGGCCAGGGTGACCACAGCAGCTGGTCCCGCCCACAGATGCACATCAGCTTGGCCACATCGGGGGAGGGGGCTCAGCTCTGGCCCAGACCGCTTGGATCGGCTGCCCAGGCCCGCACAGAGCATCTGGGGAAACCGAGGTAGAATTTTAACACGGAGGGGCTCAAACCCACCACCCCGGGGCGGGCGGGTGTGTGTGTGACTCCCCTGCTCTAGTCTCCTCACCTCCGATGCCAGCTGGCATGGGCAGGGGTCACGTGGCCCTGGCCACGATGCCTCCCCCACCCCCTATGCCCCACTGGAGCCAGGGGCAGCCGCCTTCTAAAAAGGAGGCCCCTAATTACCCCCTGGCTCCTGCAGCCCCGCCTTCCCAATTACTGGGCAGGACGGGGCTGATCCAGGAACAGGCGGGGCCCAGCCATCAGCTCCCAACTCCCCAAAAGAGGTCGTTCCAGCCTGCTGGGCCGGGGGAGTACATGGCACGGGGGCTTTCAAGGCCTGGAGCAGGAATGGGGGTGGGAGGTGTGGGACAAATCCAGGGTGGAAAGGATCAGACAGAACACAGAAGCTTAAAAGTTCCAGGGCTGGGACTTCCCTATCGGTCTGCGCTTCCAACGCAGGGGGTGTGGGCTCGATCCCTGGTCAGGGAACTAAGTAAGATCCCACATGCCGTGAGGTACAGCCAAAAAAAAAAAAAGTTCCTGGGTCTCTTAGGCCCCCATTCTCCCTGGAAGAACTTTGCCATGGCAAAGCCCCAGACCCTCCCACCTCTTCCGGCTTCCTGCGAGACCAGGGGTAGGCTCCCCTGCAAGGGGTTGGGGGAGAATATAAGCAAATTCTGTCAGCTCTGTCTCCAAAATCTAGGCTGAGACTGTACTTCTTACCCCTTCTTCTGCCTCCACCCGTGCCAGCCCCCTCATTGCTCACCTGGACCAATGGAGTCATCTCCTGCCATGCCACCCGCCACCCCGTCTGTCTTCCCCTCAGTGCCAGAGGGCACCTATTAGCACCCGAGTCAGGTCCCATCCCTCCTCCTTTGGTGGTAAAAGTCCAAGCCCTCCCTGATGCCCACAAGGCCCTGCACGACCTGCCCCGTCCCCTCCCTGCCCTCCCCTCCTCCCTCTCTCCCCCTCGCTCCCTCTGCTCCAGACACATGGGCCTCCTGGCTGTTCCTCCCACATGCCAGGCACGGTCCTACCCCAGGGCCTTTGCACGGGTTGGTACCCTCTGCCTGGACCTCTCTGCCTCCAGATTTAATGTTAATATTATGACTTGACTGAGAATTAAAGGGTGAATGGGAATGGGGGTGGGTGTCTCCACAGAAGGAACGGTACAAGGAAGGACAAGAAGCAATACTGAGCGGTCCTAGCAGGGAGATGGGGAGAGATTAAGGCAGAGCGGTGGCCACACACTGAACCCACAGAACAAGGAACCCTAGGCAGCTCTGGGCAGGAGGGGATGTGGCCAGGCTGGCACGACGCCAAGCCTCCTCTCTGACAGGTCTTGCAGTAAAGCAGCCTGAGCCATCAGCCTCCCCACTGCTGAGAAAGGGAAACTGAGGTAGGTGCCTCAGAGCTGCATGACGCAGCAACCCCCAAGTTCTTGGAGGAGGAACGTGGCCATTAAGAAGGGAACAGCCACCGATGGGAGTCACAGGAAATAACTTGGGTGGGAAATGAGGCTGGGCAGGGAATGGGGAGGAGGGAAGGGAGTGGCCTCTGGACCTGGAACCCAGGGCCCCGGAAGGGTCCCTGCCCACCTCTGTGCCAGGCGCAGAGCTGCCCACCATCTGTTCCCAGCAGCCGGGCAGAGGTGGGTGCCCGTCTTGCACAGAGGAGGAAACTGAGGTTCACAAAGGAGCGGGGACTGTCAAGGACCCCCGGCTGGCTGGGGCCTTGGTTCCAGAGACCACGTTTACACAGGACTGTGTCCTTCCCTGGCCACTGTGTGACCTCAGGAAAGTGGACGACCCTCTCTGGGCCCGGTGCGGCCTGCTGGATGGCCTCTGGGGGCTCCCAGACCTCTTTCACAGGGGGTGAGTGGGCACCCATTCCAGTCAGGTGCCAGGGTGCAGGTCACGCGATCCTGGAGCCAGCCCTGTGTGCCCACGCAAAGCAGGGAGCATAAAAGAGTGATTATGACACAGGACTAGGCAGCAAATAGGCTCTGTGTCACTCACATGGGGCCGCGTGTCCCAGGGCCTGAGGACTCTGGGCTGCCTCCCCCTGCCCTGCCTGAGGGTCTGGTCTGTCCTGGGGGTCTAGGGGCTCACCTGCACAACCCTGACTCTCAGGGACTCCCCGGGGCCAGGGGAAGGAGAGGTGGGTGACACTGGCAGCGGGGCTGAAGGAAAAGGCCCCTAGGGACACACACCGTCTCCGCCCTCACACCAGCGCCCCACACCCCTCCAGCCCCAAAGCCCCCCTTCAGGGCCAGGGGACTTTCCTGCTGCCTGGAACCCCTTTCCCAGGGCCTCAGAGCCCCTGGAGGGCAGGACCCGGGTCTCCAGCCTCCCTGGGTTGCTGTGTCCCCAAAGTGTGAGACAGGGTCCAAGCTCTAGCTCGGTAGCCCCTGGTGGGCTCCAAGGGGCTCTGGTCAAGCCCCTCTCCCTCCTGGGGCCTCAGTGTTCCCCCACCGGGCAACGGGCTCAGGATGTAGCCGGGTGGGACTGGCCCTGCCACCTTCCTGGAATGGGCTAGAACCAGGGCTGAGGGATCTGCCTTTAGTTGACTATCGATTTGGATTGAGTGCTGTCCCCAAGGGTCCCCACCGCCAGGAGCGGATGGGCAGGGCAGCTGGGGAGCCAGGCCCAGCCCCAGAGGGAGTAATGGGTAACGCCAGCTGCGTGCCCCCCTCCACATGCCCAGCCCTCTTAAATGTTCCCCGTGCTTCCTTCTGTTTGACAGCAGAGGAAATTGAGGCTCAGAGAGGGCTAGCTGCACACGGAGGGTCACGCAGCACGGAGGGGCTGGGCTGGGTTAAGATTAGAGGCCAGAGACCAGCTCTCAGTCAAGCCCAGAGTCCACGCTCCCCGGGTGCCCAGCCTGCCAGGATGGCCCCTGCCAGCATGTCCCCCACGCCGGCTTCGTGGAGGAGCCTGAAACACCAAGATCTGGGTGCACCCCTGCCCTGCTGCTCACACCTGCCAGGGCTCCCCAGAGCCTCTGCTCAGTGTCCTGGGCTTGCCCTGCTGCTTCTTCCCACAGGTCACCACAGTTCTCAGAATGCACCGGTCCACCTCTGGTCCTTTCTTAATACAGGTCCTACTTCCAGGGGGCCCACCTGTCAACTCATCCTTCAAGCCGTAGCCGCAGACCTACCCACCCCAGGCTGAGACTGGACTCTTCCCCCAGCCCTGGGACCCCTCCTCTGCCCAGTCTTGACACTCCCCCCAACCCTGGGGCTGGAAGTAGCTGTGTTTGACTCTGCCCCTCCTCTGCTCTAAAACCTTCCATGGCTTCCATCAAAATCCATTAAAATCTAGATTCTTAACTTCAGCCTCCAGAACTGCCAACTCCATCATGCTGCACCCCGAATGCCCTGTTGGCCCTATGGGTGTCCCTACCCACTGCCTTCTGGCTCACACAAGGACATTTGTGCACGCTCTTCCTTCCACCCAGCGCACCATTCCTCGTTCTCCGTCAGACCTCAGCCTTCACGCTCATCCTCAGGCCTCGGCTGAGCTGGCACCTCCTCCGGGAAGCCCTCTTGGATGCCGCAGGAGGGACCAGGGTCCCCTCTGGGCTCCCTCAGCACCGGTGTCTCCCATCCCAGCTCTGCTCCTGTCACAGACCCATCATCCTCCAGGATGGGAGTCTTCTCCCCACCCTAGGAACGTGCACTTATTAGATGCCTACTACATGCCTGGCCCCATTTGACACTTTACCCATACCACTCCTGTGGTCATGTCCATTTCAGAGAGGGAAACTGAGGCCAGAAGGAGCCGCCACAGGCAGCAGAGGCCAACACAGACATGGCCTCCAGGTGCAGCCTACATCTGCTCTTGGTTGGGGGTGGGGGGATGTCTGCTCAAGCCTTAAGGGATGGAGGTGAGGCTCAAGGAGGGTCAGCCCAGGAGTCACAGGAAGCCCCTCTAAGGTCGCCCAGGACTCTGAGTAGGAATCCTGGGAAGCAGGATTCTCCAGGCAATAATGGGGGCGTTCAGAGGCATGGAGCTTGGAGACAGGTATGGAAAGCGGGACGGTGGGAGCTGATATGCCTGCCCAACCCCTCAGTTTATTAAAGCCCCGACCAGGCACAGCATCGATCTGGAGCCCATAAGCCTGAGGGGCGCAGGGACAAAGTGAGAGAGGAAAACTTTCTGTGAGTTCTGGGGAGTGGCTAAGAGCAGGGATCCCAGCCACTAACCCCCCACCCCCAGCCCAGCAGTTCTGCCACCTCCCCCGCGGAGCGGGTCCCCAGCGGAAGGAAGGATGCCAAAGCACCCACCCGCTATCAGAGCACCGCCCCCCCCTCACGGCTGGCAGCGAAGGCTGCCCCAGCCTGGCTCCGCCCCCAGGAGGTGGGGGAAGAGGTCGGGCTGGGGGCCAGGCGGGGGAGGGGACCCCACAGAGCGTAACGGTCTGGAGTTTTCCAAAGTACGAGAGCGACCAGCCTGAACGGGGTGGGGCGACGCGCCAGGCAGCGGCGGGCTCGAGCTATCCCTGGAGGGCAGCTGGGCCAGGCCGCGCAGGGAGGGGGTATGGGGGGAACCCGGGGTGAGGGGCCAGGAGACGGACAAAGGCCAGTGCAGACTGGGCCTCGAGGTGGAAGGGGGTACCGACGCACTCACCCTACGGCTCAGAAATCGGGGCCCGGGCCCCACGCTGCCTCGGCCGTGCCCGCTGCAGCCCTACCCAGGGTCCGCCCGGAGCGCAGCAAGAACTGGGAGACGCTGAGGCGCAGCGAGCTCGGCCTGGGGGCGGGGTGGGGCGGGGCCAGGGGCGGGGCGGCCAGGGGGTGGGCCCGGGGAGGGGGCCCCCAGAGCGAGCCTCGGGCGGGCCCGGCCGGAAGTAGGGCGGGGGACCAGTCGGGACCCAGATCAGCGGGCACTGAAATCCTACGTGGATGGGGATCCTGGGTCGGGGAGGCCTCCAAGGAGGTCACTGTGTCCCCCGCAATGTGCACATACATAAGGGGGTGCCCCCAGTGGCACAGCTCAGGACCCTCCCTTTGGAAGCCTGATGCCAGAGGGATCCCCTACCCTACTCCCCCTTCCCTTGCAGGCGCTGATCATGGCCATGGCAACGGATGAAAGGGCTGGATGCTGGACAAGGCGGCAGAGAGCTCCCCAAACACACCCAAATACAGGAGGTCGAAGAAGGGGCAGAAGATCCCCTCCCAGTCTGGGTTGGATGGCAGACGCCGCGCCCCCTACAAACACAGAAACCCACAGTGTGGGGGAGGGGCAAAGGCACAAAGAGGCTTCTCTCCTGCTGGGAGTCCAGTTGGGGTCTGGGGGGGGATGAACGGGGACACCGTGGCAGAGGCCTCAACCTTAGCCACAACCCTGAGGGGGCGGAGAGCGCAGGGCCAGATTGGAAACAGATGGGGCCACCGTGCCAGGCCCGAGACACCCGATCCCGAGCGGGGCGGGGGGGGGGGGGGGGGGGGGGGAGAAGGGGCGTCCCCACCCAGGCAGCCAATCCTGGCCGGCGCTGCTGCCCGGAGCGGGTTTGAAAACTCCAAGGGAGAGGCCGGGAACGCGGAGCCCCAGCAGGTCCTGGGAGCTGGCGGGGAAGCGTCAGGGAGGGGTAGGGACCCTGACGGAGACCCAAGGGCAGCCGCCGGTGCGAGGTGGGAGGCGTTCCCCAATCTGATCCCATCCCTGGCGAATTGGATCAGTTCCACCATTAGTGCTCTGGACGACTCCCATAGCCTACGTGTACTGAGATCTTAGTATATTCCAAGCCCTGTGACGGCTCACATCACCCCGCCATCAATCAGCCCCATTAACCAAAGGGGTTAGGGAGGAATAGAGAGAGATTACCAAGGTCAGGAAGAGCCGCGATTCGAACCAATGTTTGGGTCCAGAGGCTAAGCGTCCTTACCCACAATGCTACAGAGGCCTGGAGCCAGAAAATGACAGATCACTATAAATTTAAAGCCCAGGAGGAAACGGCAGTGCTGGAGACAGGCCCCAGCATCTAGAAGTGGGACAAAGAACATGGGCTTTGATGGGCGGCACCCAGGCAGCTGCTTGAGCCCCGAGGCACCCCAGATAGGGACAGGGACGACTCACTTCCCAAGGTGGCCCATCCACGCCCTGCTATGGCTGCCTTGGCATGTCCACCCTCCATCTCTCCCCAGCACCAAATGCACCCTCCCCTGGGTGATCTGCCCTTTCCAGTCCGGCGCCTCAGTCCCTTGCTTTGCAAAATAGAGCATATAATCCCACCTCCCCTGGCACTGGGGAGGCGTGCACTGGGGTCCTCAAAGCACCGAGCACAGAGTAAGTGCTCTGTGAATGTCCGCGTGCAGACTCTACCTGCCCCTTCTACATGGAGCACACAGTAGGTGCTGCTAAACACGAGATGCTCCAACATCTCCCCTTCCCCACACAGCCCTAACCCTGGGAGGCCCACAGTTGGTGCTTCATGGAGGTGGGACCCCTGGCGCCACAGCACCATGTGGCAAGCACACAGGAGGTGCTCTGGGTCAACGTGGAGGTGAAACGGAGTGACAGAACCTCCCCCAGCATGGCAGGACACACAGTGGGGCCCTCAGAAAACGCCCCCAGAAGCATAGTAGGTGCTTTGCGGGCTGATGCCCAGGCAAAGGGCTCGTGCAGAATCGATATGAAGATGAACAAAGCGGGGGAAGAGGGGACGCATGGGGTGGGATGCAGTGTTAAAAGGGAGGGTCAGGGCTTCCCTGGTGGCGCAGTGGTTGGGAGTCCGCCTGCTGATGCAGGGGACATGGGTTCATGCCCCGGTCCAGGAGGATCCCACATGCTGTGGAGCGCTGGGCCCGTGAGCCATGGCTGCTGGGCCTGCGCGTCCGGAGCCTGTGCTCCGCAACGGGAGAGGCCACAACAGTGAGAGGCCCGCGTACAGAAGAAAGAAAAAAAAAAAAAAAACAACGGAGGGTCAGGGAGTGGGGAGGTGACATGAGTAAGACCTGAAGGAAGTATGGATGTTTCCGAGGAGTGATCCAGGCAGTGGGCACAGCATGTGCAAAGGCCTTGGGGCAGGACTGTGACAGGCATGGTGAAGGACAGCAAAGAGGCCCGTGTGGCTGGAGCAGAGTGGAGGAGGGGAGGGCAGGGAAGGGACAGGGGCAGGTCTTGCAGGGCCTTAGGCTACCCGGAGGGAGGTGGGAGCCCTGGAGGGCAGTGGGCAGAGGACAGACTGGGGGTGGGGGGAGCCGGGGTACCAGGGCAGAGGTGACTGCACAGGTTCAGGCAAGCAATGAGGGGACTGATCAGGTGGAGGCAGAGAAGGGGGGCGTGCGGGAAGCATGTACATTCTGGATAGATTATGAAGGCAGAGGCAAGGAAATTTTCTAAAGGACTGGCTGTAGGGTGCAAGTTAAAGAGGGGACTCAAGATGAGCACCTTGACAACTCTGGCCTGAGCCCCTTGAAGGGTAGGGCTGCCACCTCCAGGAAGTCCTCCCTGACTGCTTTGCCCACCCAGTGCCCCCGAGGGCTGACCCCGGGAGCCCACAAACGTTCAGTTGCTACGTCCTCTGTATACACCCAGGAGGCAGCTGTCCTTGGGATGGAGCATGGGGCTAGATCACGTCAGCTCCTGCAGCTGGGACGTTTGGGGGGATAATTTTTTTCAAAATAACTTTTCTTCTAATTATAAAATAGGCGTGTGCAGCAGAAAATTGGGGAAAATCAGCATAAAGAAGAAAATAAAAATGGCCCACAATCCACCCCTCTCCTGGAGAGAATCTGTTAGCATGTGGTCATTTTCATTCATTCTTTCCAGAAACACTTATTGAGCACCTACTGTGTGCCGGCGCACTGAGAACACAGCAGCGGAATGACAAGCACCGCACACGCACCCCCAACCCCTTATGCCAGGGCTCAAGATAAGCAGGAGAGACAGACATCCACAGAGAAACAAACATTGTCAATAACATAAGGCTGGAAGTACTGAGAGGCATGAAAAAGAAAGTAAAATGACCTGTAAGGCTCTAGAAGCGTGGAGGGGTCCAGGGGGACCTCTCAGAACACCTGGATGAACTGAGCATCAGACAGACAACTCCTAGGGGAACAGAGTTTCAAGCAGGAGGAACAGCAAGTACAAAGGCCAAGGCTGACTGCCTCCTTCCAGTCTGTCTCCGATGTGCTTAAATGGGTACACAGAGATCACCAGTATGAAACCATTTGCCAGGGTCCAGCCCACAGAGTTTACTGGGACCTCACTTGAGCTGTAGTATAAACAGCAGAGAGACATGTCCTCAGATGAAGCTGCGACCCATCGTTTACAAGCAAAGGGTCATTCCATTGGGATGGTCACGAGCCTTTGAAACCTTCCCTGATGTGGCAGCCCCAGGTAAAACGGCACCCTGGACACCCTGGGCAGGATGCCCCACCCCTAATCCCTTCCCTGACTTCACATTTGGGGCCAGAATTCCCGAAAATTTCATTTAGGAGCAACCACCAAACTCCACACCCTTGGTTTGGGGAGCAAGAGAGAAACTGGTTGGGCAGCTTCCTCCTTTCTCGGGCTCCAGGGCTCCCAGGCCCCAGGTTGCCCAACGGGGCCCCTCCCCACCCAGCTCAGCATTCATGCCCCGGAGCAGCAAGCATGTGCGAACCAGCCCAGTGCCTGCCTCGCCCATACTCACATCTCGGCCCTGGCGCCGTGTCTGCCTGCCGGCCACACCGCAGCCCGCCACAGGCACGCGCCAGGTCTTCATCTGCCCTTTTCACCTTCTGGCTCCCCCAGGCCCGGCTACCATCCTCTCCTTCTGGACAAATCCAGGATGCTTTCAGGTGCAGCTGGATCCAGCACACCTGCTCTTCCCTCGATCCTCCCCTGCTCAGCTGATGGCAGCTCCATCCTCACAGAGGCTCAGCCTAGAAGCTGGGGGCTGACCCTGACTTCTCTTCTTCCTTCATGCTGCGCCAGTCTGGAAATACTCTCAAGTTTCCCTCCTAAATTTTTCCCGAGTTTCTTCATCTCTCTCCAGATGCCCTTCCCACCCTGTCCAGCCCCCATGAGTGCCCAGCTGGACCAGTACAGTCACCTCTGCCCTGGTCCCCCAGCTCCGGCCTTTACTCCCCACAATCTGTCCTCCCCACAGCAGCAAGAGGGTGCCTGTAAGGACCTGAGTCAGCTCCCATCTCTCCTCTACCCACAGCCCTCCAGGGCCCCCACCTCCTTCCATAAAAGCCCAAGTCCTCCCCACTGCCCACAAGGCCCTGCATGACCTGCCCCCTCCCCTCCCTGCCCTCCCCTCCTCCCTCTCTCCCCCTCGCTCACTCTGCTCCAGACACACAGGCCTCCTGGCTGTTCCTCCAACTCCCCAGGCATGGTCCTGCCCCAGGGCCTTTGCACATGCTGGTTCCCCTGTGCCTGGAACATCTTTCCCCCACATTTTCATGGCTGTTTCCTTCTCGTCATTCAGGTCTCCCTCAAACATTGCCTCCTCAGAGAAGCTGATCACCCCGGCTCAGGTACCACCTCCATCAGCCTTTATCACACATCCTTTCTCTAGCTTTTTTTCCTTTTTAGCACTTATTTTCATCTGAAATTACCTATTTCTTGTTCACTGTCTAGATCTGTGATGTCCAATAAGGAACCACTAGCTGCATGTGACTAAATTAAAATGAAATAAAGTTAAACAAAGTTCAAAATCCAGTTCCTCAGTCACACATGCTGTGTTTCCGGTGTGGCTCGTGGCCACAGGATTGGCACAGACATCGCATATTTCTATCAGCGTAGAAAGTTCTGTGGACAGCTCTGATGGAGGAGGTGGGAGCCCGGAGGGCAGGGCCAGGTCGGTTTCGGCCATTGCTGGTCCTAGGGCCTGGTGTACGGTAGGTACTCAATAAATGCTTTCTAAATGAATGAAAGAGGGACTTTCCTGGTGGTCCAGTGATTAAGACTCCATGCTCCCAAAGCAGGGGGCCTGGGTTCGATCCCTGGTCAGGGAACTAGATCCCGCATGCCGCAACTAAAGAGCCTGCGTGCTGTAACTAAGACCCAGCAGAGCCCAATAAATAAATAAATATTATAAATAAATAAATGAAAGAACAAACTAATGGCTAAGAGGCCTTGTGAAGTCTGGTGGGGCTGATCTGCAGGACAGGGCAGAGGTTGGCAGGCACCATCTGCAGCCACAAGTCCACAGAGCTGGGAATTGAACCTGGGTCGTCCGTCCCAGGCACCCTCTGGGGGCTGCTGCTCTGGCCCCAAGGGCAGAAATATGTAAACAGCTGCTCCAAGCACAGCCAGGCTCCGCTCTGCTGCCAGGCGCCAAAGTGCTGACTCAGCCAGAGGCAGGGGGCGGAGGGGTAGTGCCCTTGCCAGGCACGGTCCCTCCAGGCTGGGCCCCTCCCCAAGCCCCCCAGCTCCCACCTTGGACCAGCTGTGGCCGCTTTAATGGCTCTGGCCGCATTCTCTCTGTAAATGCCTGTGCGTTCGCCAGGTCCCCAGTGAGGACATGTGTGGCATTCCCCCCAAATCCTCCCCGCCTTGTTCCCTTAACCCTCATTAAATCTTTCATTCAACTGGCTCACAGCAGTTCCCTTAAACTAATTTACTTTAGAAACTAACTCTATAATGCCAGGCTCTAACTGCGGAGCCTTGAAAGTCACCAGAAAAATTATTACAATGAAACTACCTACCGAATCCTTCCATTTTCCCTGGATACTGTTGCTAAGGCCAGCAGCCCAATGGGATTTGGTTATAGAGAGATTGGCAGGTGTTGGTTTTAAAAAATCACCCTGCACCGGACTGAGACTTTCCCTTTGATTTGTTATGGACCAAAAGCGGAGTTGCTGCTGGTCCGTGTAGCTCTGTGCTGCCGGATGCCTCCTCCACAGGTCACCCCAAAACAACCTCATCCTGGGGGCAGGTCCCCCACTTTAGAATTCATGGCCCAGAGGAGGCCTAGGTTCTCTTCCCAGCTCTGTCCCCAGGGGGCTATGTGGCCCTGAGCAAGTCCGTGCCCTTCTCAGGGCCTCTGTGTCCCCATCTGTGCAGAGGATGATTGGGTTTTCAGTGCCTGGGGCTGATTTTTGTGGGTTCAAGGTCTTTGAAGATCAGGGAAACTGAGGCACTGGCCAGAGAGGTCCCCAGGACAGGGCTTCACGCAGCTCCTGACTGACTTCCCTTGTGAGGGTGGGATCCAGTCTTGGTCACTGCTGAAACCTCAGCATGTGCCAGGCGCTATCCTGAGTTTTGGGGACGCAGCAGGAACCAGGACAGACAACCTCCCAGGGCTTCTCTTCTAGGGAGGGAGAGCGACAGATGGCATAGCCATGCAAAGATAGGGGTGGGGAGGGAATTCTGAGCAGAGGACACAGCACATGCAAAGGTCCTGTGGTGGGAATGAACACACTAAGTTCTAGGGAAAGAGAGGGAGATGGGATTAGAGGAGTGAGGTGGGGGGATGTCATTTGAGGAATGCACACATTGAGGCATGAACAATTATCACACTTCAGTAACAATTCTTTCACACACACCCCTGCATTTATAGAGCACCTGCTGTATACCAGGCTCCAGGCTGAGCACTAGGGACACAGGATGACCCAGGCAGCTTTGGCCTGGCATCAGGAAGTTCATAGGCTGTAGGGGAGGCAGATGGGGTCTCTGGCAGTTAAAAACCAGATGTGAGATGGGGAATGCATCTGGCATGGGGGCAGGGCAGGCTTCTGGTAGGTGGTGATATCTAAGATGTGAAAGAAAAGGGGAACTGGGAGAGGAAATCTAAGTGGCACTGGACTGAATGGAAGAAGTGGGAATAGGAAGCTTGGGCCAAGTCCCATCCCATAGGTGAGAAGCCTGAGGGACCGGGGGCTGCTGAGGGGGATGGGACAGCAGAGCTAGGTTCCCTGCTTGGCCCAGACTTGTTGTGTGAGCTCAGTTGCAGGCACAACCTCTCTGCGCAGCTCTCCAAGCTCTCAAGTCCTGGATGACCAGGGGGAAGGTGACATCTTTGGACAAGGGTTGGGACCTGTACCCAACCCCTCCTCTCCCAAGACCTCAGAACGCTTGACCTAGTATGGGAGGGACTTCCTTGGTTGTGCAGTGGTTAAGAATCCTCCTGCCAATGCAGGCGACACGGGTTCGATCCCCGGTCCAGGAAGATCCCACATGCCGCGGAGCAACGAAGCCTGTGCGCCACAACTACTGAGCCTGCGCTCTAGAGCCCGCGAGCTACAACTACTGAGCCCACATGCCACAACTACTGAAGCCTGTGCACCTAGAACCCGTGCTGCACGATAAGAGAAGCCACGGCACTGAGAAGCCCGCGCACCACAACGAAGAATAGCTCCCGTTTGCCACAACTAGAGAAAGTCTGCACACAGCCAACGAAGACCCAATGCAGCAAAAATAAATAAAATAAAATAAATAAATTCATTTTTTAAAAAAAAGACCTAGTATGGGGCAAAGTGCTCCAAACCAAGCTGGGCACACAGTAGGTGCTCAACGAGCACACTAGCTCCTATTCCTGGCTCTTCCCACTGGCCAGGCCTCCATGAAGCTGCTCACTGAACCACCTCAAAGATTGGTGTTATTATTCTCCCCATTTTCCAGTTGGGAAAACTGAGGCCCAGAGGTTGGGTCCATATTCTCACCACTAGAACAGAACTAGGACTCGAACCCAAGCTGGGTTCTCGACTTCTCTCCCCACGCCACTCATTCAGGCCTTGGCTTCCTCTCCTCCTGCCTGACTGGAGGCCAGCCAGTCCAGGAGTCTGTGGCATCGTGAACCTAGCCCACCTGTGATTTTGCAGCCCACACGTGGGTGGGGGCTGGCTGCCTCGTGGAAGCACAAGGATGGACCACTGGTTCCCAGATGTATCAGTTATTATGATCAATTTTTAATTATTCCCCGGCAGCGGCCCCCAGCAAGCCATGCTCATTTGGGAGCCATGACGGAGGAGGTACAGGTCTGGGTGAGGACAGTGGTTTGGGCTCAGCAACTGTCCCGGGAGATGTCACCTCCAGGCCTTTGCATTCTCTGTTCCTCTGCTGGGAACACTCTTCCCCCTGAAACCCACATGGCTCCCTCCCTCACCACCTCTGTTCAAGTGTCACTTCTGCAGTGAGGTCTTCTGGAATGCCTTCTTTAAAAGTTTGCCTCCCACTCTGGGCCCTCCCCAGTCCCCTTCTCTAAATCCTTTTTCCCCCTAGAGCAACATACCGCTCTCTGACATTTGATTTTTTTTTCCCCCCTGTGCTTTGTTTATTCTCAAGCTCCCCAGCTGGAGTGCTAGCCGCAAGAGGGCAGGAGATTTGTTCTTTCAAATTCCTCCTGTTGAGGCCAGGAAGCAGCTGGCAAACAGCAGATGCAAACCTTTGTGGAATGGGAGTCCCTCTTATCTGCCCCTAGAAGCAACCTCTGTTGCTGGTTTGTGTCAATCTTTGCATATCTTTCCCAAGTAGCTACAGACCAAAGGTAACACCAGAATACAGAATGTTCTTCTTTTTCTTCCGTGAAATTGTATCATCTTGTCTGTATCATTTCCCAACTTGTGCTCTTTCACAAGACACTGTATCTACAGTGTGCATACACATCCCAAAACTCTTTCCACCTGCTGTGTATAATCTTCCATTACAAGGCTGTGCCCAGTTATTACAATCCCCTGTTGATGGACACTTAGGTTGGTTCCATCTTATTTCTCACTCTCGACCAATGCCTGTGAATCTTTGCGTCCATGCCTCCCACATCTCAATGCAGAGAGATGGGCAGCTGGGGTGTCTGCACCTTCCCTCTGGGCTTGCTAACATCACCTCTCGGAACTTATCTGAAAGACACATCCCCATGAAATGACATCTGTAGAAAGTCCTCACGGCAAAGGACTTGAAGCAACCTAAGTGCTCAACTACAGGGGATTGATTAAACATATAACAGTGCAAGGGACCAAATAATGCCACAAAAGATTAGTATCTTTTAATATTATGAGACTCGTATTGCAGTTGTGAAAAGGAGACAGCCAGATGTATAATTATGAAATTAGTTTTAAGATACTACATTTTTAAGGGGGGGGAACCCCAAGGTACAGAACAGATGCTACCATTTGGTTAAACAAAGGAATACAAATCTACCTGCCTACTTAACGTTCACCGAAGATGTCTAGATAACTGCGCTGTCCAAAATGGTGGCCACAAGCCACCACGTGGCTATTTACATTTATATGCAATAAAATGGAATGAAATTTAAAAGTTGAGTCCTCATTTGCACTAGCCACATTTCCAATGCTCAACAGCACATGTGGCCAGAGGCTACTTTGTTAGGAAGCATCAGCAGAGAGTATTTCTAACATTGCACAAAAGTTCTGCTGGACAGCGCTGATATAGAGCAGGGGCTAGCAAGCTACAACCCATGGACCAAACCTGGCCCACTGGCTGTTTGTGTCAATAAAGCTTTATTGGCACACAGCCACAGCCATTCATTCACGTATTGTCTCTGGCTGTTTTCATGCTACAATGGTGGCATTGAATAGCATTGACAGAGACCACCCGCCTCACAGCAGGGCTGAAAAGATTTACTATCTGGCCCTTTATAGAAAAAGTCCACCAAACCCTGTCCTAGCAGGATGCTGCTGTTGCTTCTGAGGAAGGAGTGGGGAAGGGGACTGAGGATATGAAGGGAATGGTGGTAGAGAGGCTCTCCCCTGTGTACTCTTCTGTACATCCTCACAGTTGTGTCTTACATATATGCATTATCTGGCCAGAAAAAAAAATTAAAAATAAAAGATGTTGCAAAGTGGTAATGCTAATTTATTCTCCCGCTGATGATGCCCAGGGGTCCCCCTCCCATTTCCACTCTGGATATCATCAAGCTTCAGACATTTTTGCCAAGCGAACGGGCAAGAAATGGATCTTGTTTTAATTTGCATCTTCTGGGCAAGAGATGGGGAATCTTTAAATATAGGATAAATGCTTGTCTACTCATCCATCAGCCCCCAGACTCTGAAAAGCCAGGGACCCCATCCATCTCAGTCGCTGTAGCATCCCAGCACCCGTGTGGGACCAGGCAAACAGTTGGTGCCCAATAAATGTGTGTCAAGTGGATGAATGAGGGTCTGAGGGAACTGGGCCCAGGGCTGGGGCTGCATTACAAGGTCTGGGATCCTTGGGGGCAGCAGCGGGCATCGAATGCCAAGCCGAGCTTCTCTGAGGCAGGCTTACCAATGGACCTGGGGCCGGCCTGGCTCCCGAGCAGCCTCTTGGGCAGGAGCCTGGGGACATCCTTCCTAGGGACCATTCTCAGCAGAGTGGGTGTGGGCAGGGTGGGGGGAACCTCGGGCTCCAGGCGGGAGAGAGATTATATATTCATCAGAATCTTAAACAAAAGCTGCACGGCTGCCTGTCAGCTAGGCTCTGGCTTTTATGGTAATCGGGGATGAATTACCCACAATGCCGAGCCAAGCGCAAGTGGTTCTTGGCCCAGATCCTAAACTAATTTTTATATGTTCGTGTGTATATAATTTCGTTCGCTCCCTCCTGTCCCGCTTCCATCATTTGTGGGAGCATCGGGGAAGGGGCAGGGGCAGAGGGAACCCTGGGTATAAAGCAGAGGGTGCCCATCCAGACCCCCACCTCCCGCCCGCCTGGCACCAGGCCCTGGACCCAGAGCGCGTGGAAGTGGGAGGTGAGTGCCAAGCTGGAGCCAAGGGGAGCCTGGAAACCACCAAGAACTAAAGCCGGCAGCCCCAGGGGTGGAAAGCACACAGAGGAGAAGGGAGAGGAGCAAGGTGGGGAGGACGTGTGGGCCCATGGGTGTATGGCCTGGGGCAAGTGCCTTAACCTCTCTGGGCTTCAGCCCCCTGGTCTGTGAACCAGGCCCCCTCTGTATCTTGAACTGGAAGTTCAGTGAATCTCAGAATTTCTGCCCCAAGAGCCCCAGTGGAGCTTGGAGCTGGCGAAGGCCCAGCCCCACCTAAACCCAAACGTGTAAGCTGGCTGTGTTCTAAGTACTCTGTACATATTAACTCATTTCATTCCCTTCCGTTACCATCCCCATTATACAGATGGGGAAACTGAGGCTGAGAAAAGGATGTGCCTTGGTCAGGGGCCACTGGCTTGCTTGTAGCATGGGACCCTGGCCCCAGATCATACCCATGGGCTAACTTAGGAGCCACCAGATCCAGGAGGTCCCCTCCAACACCTGCAGAGAGAACCACTCCCTTTGCCTTCTGGAAACCTTGGCAGGTGTCCTGTAACACGGGCGTCCCCATGCCTGTCCCTCTCATCCTTGCAGATGCTCAGCCCAGAGATCTAGGAGTTATCCTTGATGACTTTCAAGCCCGCCCTGCACCCACTGCTTGGCCAATCCACTGGCTCTTCCAAAAAAATATCTCTCCAGCATCCACCCACTTCTCCCCCTTCTCTGTCTCCATCTGGTCCAGCCCCATCATCGCTCACCTGGACAAGTGCAGTCGCCCCCACCCTGTTCCCCAGCTCCTGCAGTGGCAAAAGGGCGCCTGTGAGCGCCTGAGTCAGGCCCCGTCCCTCCTCTGCCCACAGCCCTCCAGGGCTCCCACCTCCCTGAGAGCAAAAAACCAAGTCCTCCCCTCAGCCCACAAGGTCCTGCACGACCTGCCCTCCTCCCCTCCCTGCCCTCACCTCCTCCCTCTCTCCCCGTCGCTCACTCTGCTCCAGACACACAGGCCTCCACACACCAAGCATGGTCCTGTCCCTGGGCCTTTGCACGGCTCTCCCCCCAGCACCCCCACCCCAGGAATACCTTTCCTCCGGATCGCCACATAATTCACTCTCTCACCTCCTGCTGGTCTTTACTGAAAAGTCACCTCCTCAGAGCGGCCTACCTTGATTCCATAACTAAAATAGTCCCTCCTTATCACCTACCCCTTTCCCTGGCTTCATTTTTCTTAAAGGCATGCTATAGCTCCTTAAATATTTAACCTATTTATTTGTGTATTGTTCTTCTCCCTGCTATGCTTCACAAGGACAGGACTTTTTCTTGTCTTCTTCACCACTTTATTCCCAGCACCTGGGTCAGGGCCCAGCATACAGTAGGTGCTCAATAAATATCCACTGATGAACTTCTAGATGCTCCCCAGCAGGATCTTGGACCCAGAGGAGGCACTGTGATTATTTTCTCAACACTTAGAAGCTTTTCTTGGGGCCTAAAATAAAATTTTAGATCTGAAACCACGGGAGGTTTCTGCTACTGGTCTGGTGGGAACCGCCAAAGAATAAAAACATTCCTATCCTACTAAACCGTTAAGCGGAAGCCTGTGCTCACTTGCTGGTGGCTGGAATGGAGATTATAGACGCTCTGTAGGGTGACCAGGTGAGATCCAGCGAATTCTAGAACGTGCATTCCACATAGAACCTCTTACTCGTGCTTGAAGCCTGTGTGTGAAAAGCACTGCAGCTCATCTCACAGGAAAGTGAAAGAGAGAGATGGGTGGGTATGACGGTCAGGAAGGGGCTGGACAAGCCAGCGGCATAGTACACAGCCCAGAAAAAGGACATGAAGGCTCTGTACATACTGAGTCTGTTTGTGAAAAAGCACGGCACGGGAGAGTTGGGTGTAGGATGTGTGGGAAAGGAGAGGGGAGACCAACAGACCTAGAGGTACTAATGCTGAAATAATAAGAAGAATACTTGCTAATATTTTAAGACCGTGTATTATTTGCTAGACACATATCTCACCTAATTCTCTCCATTTTACAGAAGACAAAATTGAGCCTCAGAGAGGTCAGGCCACTTACCCAAAGTCACACAGCTTGGAGGTGGGCAAAGAGGGGATATGAGTACAGGTCACCTGGGCCCAGAGCCTGACCTAGGATGAGGTGAACAAAGCTTGCTAGCAGTCGAGCTCAACACCTGGTAGACAGTAGGTGCCCAATGCCATGGAGATGCCCAAGGGCAAAGGGAGCAGAGGAAGGACTGCTCAGAGGGAAACGGTGAGAGTTACTGAGCAGTCGGTCGGATGTTTGCTGGGGAGAAGGGAGGAGGGCTTGAGCAATCAATGCAAACGTTGGAAACCGGGCATCGGGGAGCGAGGTGGCTGGCTCGGAAGAGAACAACTGGCTGCCAATCTCATTTCCTCCTGTGACAGAGATGGGCAGGGCTGGCCGGAACCCACAGCTGGCATGAAGCCAGGGCCAGCAGGGACCTCCTGACCTGTCACCTGTGATGTGTTCATCAAGAGCGAGGGGAAAGTCATAACCATCCAGGGTGGGTGGCAGGAGGGAGTGTGCGCGGGCCCTTTTGGCGGGGGGAGGGGAGAGCCTGGCCCAAGGTCAATGTGGTCCCTGGCAAACCTTTCCTCTGCTCTGCCTCAGTTGGACCAAGTCACCATTCAACCTGTGTTTGCAGAGAACCATATGGTATGAGGTCCAAGACCATGAGTTTGATGTGAGTTTGGTCCCAGGCTCTGCTCCTTGCTTACTCAATGACCCGAAGTAAGTCATTTCCCTTCCATGAACCTCAGTTTCCCCATCTGTAAAATGGAGTCATCACTCCCTGGCTTGGGACAAGTCACAGGCTTTAGATTCAGAGCAACCCGAGTCTGAACTGTGGCTTAACCTCCTAGCTGAGTGGCCTCGGGCAAGCAGTTTAAGCAATCTGGGTCTGCTTTTCTTTCTCTTTAACAAGGAGTTAAAGGATCCTTGTCTGAGCCCCTGGATCAAGCCATGCCTGAAGCTGGTCTATTCTAACGTCAGTCTTCTCAGTTACAAGAGCCAATCAATCCATCTGCTTTTTTTTAAAAAAAAACTAAAGTCAGTTAATTTGGGTTTCTCCTCCTTTCAAGCTGCATGCCCACTGTGCAACTGAGGATAGAGCTTCATTAGTAGCATGGCAGGAAGCTGAGGATAACCATCAAGGTTATCCCTGTGCAACAGTCAACCTGCTGAGGGACTTCAAACAGACTCAAACCTCTGGGTCTCAGATCTTTCAGAACGCAGATGCTGGCAAGCAATGTCCACACGGCATCATCCAGATCTGGGACTGAGGGCAGCGCCTGCTTACTTTGCACCTACCTCGTGCCCACTGACCGGCTGCCTATTATGGACCCACTGGTCTAACATCTACCACGATCCATTCAGTGAGCACCTACCATGAGCTGGGCCCCATGAAAGACACAAGATTTAACCACTTCACCTTGAAGGCTCACAGTGACTTTGCATGGGAATCCTTGCCCATGCTGTTCCCTCTGCCTGGAACACCATTCCCTCCTCTCTCTGCCCAAGTAACTCCTACTCAACCACCACATCTCAGATCAGCTGCCACCCCCTCCAGGAAGCCTTCTTTGACCTCCCCTCCCATTGTTCACTCTCAGAGCCTTGCATCCTCTCTCCCTCTTCCTCATCCCAGTTCCAGAGCTGACGATTTCTGTATTTCATTGAGTTTAAGCTGCGTAATTATATTACGCGTCAATAAGAAAGAAAAAATGCTGCCAATTAAACTGGACATGACTTCCTTATCACACAGAATTATCATTTGACAGCAACTGAAAGAGCTTTTTTAGACTTCTTTGGACGTACACTTTGATCACCTTTCTCTCCTGAACATAAATGCAAAGTGTAAGTAAAATATATGGTTCAAGTTTTTCTAAACCACCTCTGTGTTCCAAGACCACCTCTTCTGAATTGCTTTTCACCCCAGTGCTGCTGACTTGGGGTTTTGCACGTGGCACCGGTCCCTGTGCAGCCAGGCCCCAGGCACCTAGCATTTCCCATGGGTGGCTGCCCCAAGATTTCCCTCCAAGCCTCTGACACCCGCACTAAGGGATCCACGGAAGGTACTGATAATGCATGGAAGGCTCCCACCCACCCTCGTGTGGCCCAAGCACTGTGGTTTTGTCAACTAACATTTTGGGGGCTGCAGTGGTCAAGACAGGAATAACCAATCTGCCTAAAACTACCTGGCGCACAGCAGGAGCTCAAAACATATTACTGGGATGACGAGCAAATAGCTGAGTCTGATTTCACAGTAAACGAGAGTTCAGAGAGGTTGGGCAAAGGCCATGAAGTCACACAGCAAAGTAAGAGGTAAGAGCAGATTCAAATCCAGGATCCCTGGCTTTGTCCCGGTCTACCTGCCAACAGCACTTACAATGTATTTCTCTAAAATAGGGCAGGGCGGGGACCCCAGCCAACATCTTGACTAAGAGAACTGAACCTCACAGGAGCCTTTAAATACACGGCGTAAAAAAAAAAAAGAGATACAAATGAACTTATTTATAAAACAGAAACAGACTTACAGGTATCGAAAACAAACTTATGGAGTGGCATGGACTTATATACACTACCAAATGTAAAATAGATAGCTAGTGGGAAGCAGCCACGTAGCACAGGGAGATCAGCTCGGTGCTTTGTGACCACCTAGAGGGGTGGGACAGGGAGGGTGGGAGGGAGATGCAACAGGGAGGGGATATGGGGATATATGTATACATACAGCCGATTCACTTTGTTATACAGCAGAAACTAACACACCATTGTAAAGCAATTATACTCCAATAAAGATGTTAAAAAAAAAAAAAGAACAAACTTATGGTTACCAAGGGGGAGACGTGGGGGGAGGGATAAATCAGACCTTGGGATGAACATACACATACTACTATATATAAAATAGATAACCAAAAAGGACCAACTGTATAGTACAGGGAACTCTACTCAATATTCTGTAATACCCTATATGAGAAAAGAATCTGAAAAAGAATAAATATATGTACAACGGAATCACTTTGCTGTACACCTGAAACTAACACAACATTGTAAATCAACTCTACTCCAATAAAATTTTAAATAAACAAATAACTAAAGTGGGTCAATCTATACATAAATTAGGAGGAAGTGACACATGTGAAGCGCTTAGAGAGCAAGCTGCACCCCAGCCAGGCCACCCAGCCGCTGTGCAACATCTAGCTGTGTGACACTGGGCAAATGACTCAACCTCTCTGGGCCTCAGTTTCTCCACCCACCAAATGGGTATAAGAGTCCCTGCCTCACAGAGCTACCATGAAGATTAAACCTATGAAAAGTCTGCCTTCAAACTCTATCCCAAATCTTCCCACTTCTCCCCATCTTCTGTCTCTACTTGTTCCATCCCACCATCCTGCCTGGACCAGTACAGTCTCCTCTGCCCTGTGCCCCCCACTCCCACTGTCTAGCCTCCCTGCAGCAGCCAAAGGGCTCCTGTGAGTGTCTGAGTCAGGTACCCACCTCCCTCCTCTGGGTAAAACCCCAAGGCCTCCCTGCCTGTGCTCTTACATGACCTGCCCCCACCCCATCCCCTCCCTGCCCTCCCCTCCTCTCTCTCTCCCCCTCACTCACTCTGCTCCAGACACACTGGCCTCCTCGATGTTCCTCCAACACGCCAGGCACGGTGCTGCCTTCGCACAGGCTGTGCCCTCTGCCCAGAACATTCTCCTCTGACACAGCCACTTGGCTTCCTCCCTCGCCTCCATCAGGGTTTTACTCAAATTGTCAACTCCTCAATAAAAAGCCGTCCCTACAACCCCATTTAAAATGATGGCCCTGGGACTTCCCTGGTGGTCCAGTGGTTAAGACTTCGCCTTCCAATGCAGGGGGTGCAGGTTCGATTCCTGGTCAGGGAGCTAAGATCCCACATGCCTCACGGCCAAAAAAAAACCCCAAAACATAAAACAGAAGCAGTATTGTAACAAATTCAATAGAGACTTTAAAAAATGGACCACATAAATAAAAATAAAATAAATAAAAATAAAATGACGGCCCTGGGACTTCCCTGGCGATCCAGTGGTTAATAGTCCGCACTCCCACTGCAGGGGGCGTGGGTTCGATCTCTGGTCAGGCAACTAAGATCCCGCATGCTTCACGGTACAGCAAAAAAAAATAAAGAAAAAGAAAAAGAAACTTAAAATAAACATCGATTAAAAAAATAAAGATCAATTTTAAAACTTAAAAAGTTAAATAACATACACGACAGCCCTCATCCCTCGACTCACGTACCCCCTTTTCTCTTTTACTGTGTTCTCTTATCACCACCTGACATGACACATAGTTTATGTTGCTTATTACCTCTTCCTGATCAGAACGTGAGCCCCACAAAGGCATATACTTCTTCTTCCCCGCTGGGCCCCCGCAGAGACCCAGCACACAGTAGGTGCCCGGATGACAAGGCACAGATGTGGGGAGGCGGCAGCCACAGCTGAACCAGCCGCCGGTCCTCCAGGGCTGGCTGGCGGAGGAAGCAAATCCACGCCTCCTCCGGGGGGCCCTTCCTGTCCCCATTTCTGAGCTATCCCTAGACTCTGCCCTCTGCCCCCTTTCCTGAGCCTCCAGCCAACACCTGCTGAGGAAACGCAGGAAGCAGGGGCGGCCTCCGTGGTGCCTGTGGCCTGGGATGGGCATGTTCCTCCGGGCAGTTTAATCCCTGCCCCGTTGGAAGGGAGGCCCCAGAGGTTGAGCCAGGACCTCCAAGCCAAACAAACAGACCGACTCAAGAAGCATCCACCTCCCCGATCCCGCTGCCAGGAAGAGGTGCCGCTCTGGAAGGTGCCTGATAACTATTTAGGGAATAGACGTATTATTTAGGGGCGCCGTGTCACCCTCACTCGCAGCCCAGCAGTAAGGCTTCACCCTTGCTAACTCATTGGATCCTCCCAAGGACCCTGGGAGGGTGGGGTCATCATTTTCCCTGTTTTACAGATGGGGACACTGAGGCCGGGAGGTGAAATCACAGCAGATGAGGAATAGAGCTGGGACTTGAATCCAAGCCATCTGGTCCTCGAGTCTGCTTCTTAACCACTAGTCTACATGGTCTCAATGAATACAAGTATAAAACACGGCAGGAAAACATCTGCAACACCTACGGACCATTGGCTGTGTCCTTGGCCTCGTGGGGGAGGGGGAAACAGCGAGTGTACCTTATCCCTCAGCCATCTTCCAACAATCTGGTAACATGCCCCGTTTTAAAGATGAGGAAAACTGAGTCCCCAAGGGAGGTAGTGATTTCCTGAAGGTTCCCAGAAGCGGCAGTGCCCAGACGTGGCACCAAATTCACTCCATCCTTCCCCGGGATGGGTAATGCAGGCTGTTTCAGAGGTGGCCCGAGTGCTAGAACGAGGTCGGCTCACATCTCAAGAACAGCCACTGTGTGCTGGCCCGAGTGAAAAACCATCAGGGGTCTTATTTCCAGGTGGGTATACTGAGGCTCAGAGAACTTCAGCCATGTGCCTGGGTCCCGAGATGTCCCCATTTCACAGACCGGTGAACCGAGGCTCAGAGAAGTTGCTCCATGTGCCTGAGGCCACACAGCCAGCAAGAGGCAGCCCTGGGACTCGGACCCAGGGCTTCCTGACCAGACTTGGAACTGTGGGCTGGCATGAGCCTGCAGTGGAAGCTCTCAGCTCTGCAAACCAGACACCCCTTGGCCGCGATGGAGGGTCAGGATCCACGGGAACACACAGTGCGAAACCCCAAATGATAAGTGTCGGCATGGAAACAGCCTGTGGGTGGCTGGGCTTCTTCAGGCGTAAAAATGGGAGGGGGGGGAACACCTAACACCAACTGTATTTTTAAAAATCCCACAGCAATAAAGAGGCTGGACCGTCAGCACGGCATCACGTCCGTGGGCAGGCAGAAGCCCCAGAACGCAGGGACACAGCTATTTTAAAGGGGCTATTTCTGGAGGCCGAGGTGAGAACACGGGGGCGGGAGGAAGGATCAGGAGCAGCCGCTGGGCGGCCCGAACTGGCCGCCTGCAGGGGGAGGGGGGAGAGGCGAGTGAAAAGGGAGAACTCGGGAGCCACCTGCTTGGTTGGTGCCAACGCAGGCGCTGCCATGAGCCAGCTGGAGGACCTCAGGCGTCTCAGAGCCTCATCTCTTGCCCTGTGGACGGAGATCTGTGGGTGCAAAACGTGCACGGGGCCCTACTGTGCACAGGCGCTGCTGTGGACATAGCAGAGGAGACGGCCGAAAAGGAGGTGGATGACAAGTAAAAGGCATAAGACATGGAGATGGCGACAGCGATTCCAGTAAAAGCAGAGCAGGAGAGGGGAAGATGGTGGCCAGGTAGACAGGCGGATTTGCAAATAACACTCTTACAAATCGTTTCGCAAATAATAACTTTGCAAATCTTCACAGGGCGGTCAGGGGAAGCCTCACTTAAAAATGAGCAGAGACCCGAGGAGAGAAGGAAGAAAAGCACTGTGTCCTGAGGCTCACCTACTGCCGCTATTAGGATCAAGTTGGGCGGCAGATGCCAAAAAGCTCACAAGAGAGGCACCTTCACATAAAAGAAGCTCCCAGGTCGTCCTTTCAGGGCTATTTTGCCCACCCCATAATCATCAGGGTCCAGGCTCCTTCCACCTCTTTGATCCCCCATTCTTATCCCTGATACCTGCCTCATGGTCCAAAATGGCTGCTTGGGTGCCTACCATCACCTCCATATTCCAGCTGGGGGTGAGGAGAAGGAAGCATGTGCTACCTCCCTTTGAAGGCATTTCCAGGAAATTCTGTTCATTTATCCCACTGGTCAGAACTGAATCATATAGCACAGACAGCTGCAAGGTACAATGGGAAATTTTTTTTTTTCCACCAGGTGGCTATGTGCCTAGATAAGTCAAAGGGTTCAATTGCTGTGGAGGAGAAAGACGGGATATTGGTAGACCCCACCAAAAACACGTAGCCCGATGGGGTTAGGTCTTACTTTCAAACCAGTGTATCTGAGAGACTTTGGCCTGCGTAGAGAAGACAGGTGTTATCAGGGCCAGCCCCCTGCCTCGGTGCCAGGATGCTTTTCATTCATCCCAGGCTCCGCCTCCCCAAATACCCCAAGGTCAGAAACTGGCCGCAGCCCAAGTTCAGGCTCCGTGTTTCCAGGGGCCCCTCGGAAGGCAGGACCCCACGTATGGTTTGTGCTCGCTAAGCACCTGGGCCCAAGGCACCAGGCATCTCCCATCCCACCTTGCGCCTGCCTGGTGAGGATGCCCAGCCAATTCATCTCCTTCTCCTCGGTAAACAACTGTCAGGGAAAATAAATAGTTTTTAATAGGCTCATTAATTGAATTCAGGGAGAAATAACCTTCTCCCCAGGCTGTTGAGAAGGAATACTCAAGACACACACAAGAAAGTCCTAGCACCCTGGTCCGAAGGTGGAGACCCCCGAACGGTTCTAGCCATGTTCAGCCACATGAACTCAACCAGCAAGGGCGCCATCCCCCTCCCCGGCTTTTTCCAGCCTTCTCGAGGTTGGAAGTCTCCGGTGGGTGCTAACTGGGCTTTAACGCCTCAGTAGCCCTTGGCCTCTGCTCTAAGCCTGTGGCGGTAGCAGGATGATTTAATGTCCATTTTTTTTCCTTTTTTTCTTTTGGCTCTCATCACATTTATTTCAAAGGTTCTGCCTTCTTATGTCAAGGACATACCAGGTTGCCCATTCATGAGAGTAAGACAAATTTTTCTCCTTTAAGTTTTCAAAGAGAATGGGTTTCAAGAAAACTACCAAGTCACTAGGAGGACCAGGTAGATGGGGCAAAAGGCACACGTCAAAGTGAGTGACTGAAATTCGGGTGATGTCGGGGAGAGCACTGGATGCGGAGTCCAGAGGCCTCGACGCAGCCCACAGGGTGACTGAGGCACAGAACTAGAAGGTCAGAACTGACCCCCTGCACCTGTCGAGGGCTCTGGCCACACAGGTGTGACTCAGTTTCCCCACCGCGGCTCAGGTGGTCCTGGGGCAGGCCTCCTGCCAGCCTGCTCTCAGCACTGCAGCAGGAGACTCGACACCCCTGGGAGAAGCCAGACTTGGGCCCTGCTGCTCCCAGGACCCCCAAACCCTTTGTCCCCCAAAGCTCTGTATGCAGGTCCCCCAGTTTGCCCCCAGAAGGCATTCACCATCATGCTGTATTGTACGATGTTTAGCCAGTTCCATCTTTGCCATGCCAGCACTTTCCAAGCACAGTCGGTACAGATCTTTCTAATCATTCAAGAGACAGTCTTTGCTCCCATTTTAGACAAGGAGACTGAGGCCCAGGGTCATGCTGTGCGTGAGGCCAAGATTCAAACGTGGGTTATTCAGATGTCCAATTCAATCCCTCAAAGAAAGCCTGGCCCATTCCTGGGGGCTCCTCAGTGACTTTTCTACCTATCTGGCCGGATGCACACGGTGTCAAATGAACATCAGGGCTCCTTGAGTCTTAAAAATCCCCTGGCCCAGTTACTATGCCATTTGGGGGTTCCCTGCTCCTTTGGGCTTCTCACCTCCTCCTCAGGAGACAAGAAACCTCATGGACTGTTTCAGGGTTCCCTGACCCCATGACACCTGTCCTCAGGGCCCCTGGCTCTCAGCAGCCAATCATCATGGCTTCTGCGCCAAACAGCTCAGACATGCAGAGACTCATGAGGGCAGGCAAGCGGCCGAGGTCACACAGCACCTCCACTGGGGACTTGGTCTCCTAGCCTCCCTGCCCAGGGCAGTGGGAACTGAGTCAGGTCGTTTCAGCCGCCTGATGCGGGGCTTTCCCAGCCACCATGACCCACCTAATCTGGACAATTAGACACGCTGGGTCTAGTGCAGGAGGGCAGTGGCTCTCCAAAACCAGGTCTGGGGAGGGGGAGCCAGGTGGAGCTCCCATCCTGAAAAGGGGGGCAGACAGACCGCAAAACAGCAACTGAAGAAGTAAAATAAAAAGAGTGCTGGGGAACACTGGCTGGATAGGGTTGGCCTGGCCAGAAACGGAGCTCCTGGCGGAGGAAACAGCAAGGACAAAGGCCTGGAGGTGGGAGAAGAAGGAAGGTCAAGGTGGTTGGTACAGAATGAGTGAGGAGGGAGTGGATGGAGAAGCCGGCAGGGGACTGGCTGGCAAGCAGGGTTTGGGTGTGCCAACCAGAGAGGCAAAGCAACTTCCCTGAAGTCACACAGCTCGTAAGAGGCAAAAACATATCTCACATCCAGACCAGCCGACAACATGTCCCTCCTTCTGCGACCAGCCTTCTGGCTCCATAATTGCTATGTGCTCCAGCTGGGCAAAATGAAACCGCAGAGCCTCCTTGTGCAAAAATTAAGAATTTCAGGGCTTCCCTGGTGGCGCAGTGGTTGAGAATCTGCCTGCTAATGCGGGGGACATGGGTTCGAGCCCTGGTCTGGGAGGATCCCACATGCCGCAGAGCAACTGGGCCCGTGAGCCACAACTACTGAGCCTGCGCGTCTGGAGCCTGTGCTACACAACGAGAGAGGCCGCGATGGCGAGAGGCCCGCACACCGCGATGGAGAGTGGCCCCCACTTGCCACAACTAGAGAAAGCCCTCGCACAGAAACGAAGACCCAACACAGAAAAATTAATTAATAAAAACTCCTACCCCCAACATCTTCTTTAAAAAAAAAAAAAAAAGAATTTCAAGAAAGCAAGAGCAGATCATTCAACCACGTAAAGACCCCCTGAACCTCCACAAGCACAGAAATGCCACCTCAGTTCGCCTGTGGGCACATAGGCAGCCCCAGGAAAAGGCTCCCGCGTGCCAGTTTCTCATCCTCACTCCGTGCCTCAGTTTCCCCATCTGCCAGGTGGGGCGACAGCTGCCACCTCTCAGGGCTGTTCTAAGGATGAAAGGAGAAAATTTGAGTGAAGCCGGAGCCCAGGGCCAGACACGCAGTGTAGGCTCCATGACGGGGACTTCATGCCTGTTTGGGTTATTTCTCCTCCGTTGCAGTTGTTTGGGAAATTGTGGGTGTGGAGCTCCATCCACATCTCCCCCAGCGGTTCATGAAGATGGGGGATGGGAGAGCACAGTCATTTAGTCCCTGCTTGTGTACCCTGGGTGCCAGGTCCCCTATCAGCGTGACAGCATTTAACTCCCAATGACACAGCAGGCAAGATGTATTCCCATTTCATGGATGAGAAAAGTGAGGCTGGGGGCAGGGAATAAGGGGTCACCTCACACAACCAGGTAGGGCCTGTACCAGGATTCGAACTTAGTGCTCCGGCCTCCAAAGGCCAGGTGGGAAAAAAGGGGAAAGACCTGCCCGCAGCAGCCCCTCCATCTCCCAGATCCAGCACTGTCACCAGAAACCCCAACCGTTCGTGCTTGTAGAATCCATACGTCAGGCTCAACTACCCGCTTGTGATAATCAACTGGGCCGTGGGGCCGGGACAGGTGGGCAGCGGGAACCCGTTAGCAGTCTCGGCGTTTGAGTCCAGCAAGACGGTGCAAGGCACGGGAGGCGGACGTTCATGGACAAGCCAATGGCCCGGCCGCCTGATTTCTCTCACCACTGGGGTCTGGAGCACAAATCAGGTTTTCTAAGGCTCAGCATTACTGACATTTAGAACCTGATCATTCTCTGTGGGGGGCCATCCTGGGCGCTGCGGGATGTTAAGCGGCATCCCTGACCCCACCTGCTCGATGCCAGGAGAGCCCCCAGTCGTGATGACCACAGATGTCCCCAGACATCGCCCTGTGTCCCCTGGAGGAGCGAAATCGCCCCTCGTTGAGAACCACTGTCATGAACTCTACTGATAACGCAGGTGACCCGGTGCCCCAGCCCCGGGAGCAAACAGGTATTTCCGGAAAAGACAAGAGGCGAGGAACGGGTCCCGCAGACAGAAGATAAGTCACAGCCCTGCCTCGTGGGACGAGCCGGCTTCCTTCTGTGTAGCATTTAAGTTTATCATTATGACCAATATTAATATAATCAGAGCCAACGTTTATCGAGCGCAGCTGCTGGCCCAGGCCCTGTTCTCCGCCCTCCCTGTGAATAATCGCGCCGCTGCCTCCAAATAACTCCTCAATGTGGCTGTGATTCTTCGATCCATTTTACAGCCCGGGAAACTGAGGCTTGGGGACGGCAAGTGAGCTGTCGAGTCCACACAACTGGCAAACGGAGGTGTTGTAAGGAGAAGAACGATCAAAGAATGGAAAAATAGGGCAATTTCATGTAAAAAAAAAATCTAGATTTCTGGTTTATCTTGGAAAACCAAGCAGATCTGGCTGTGGAGCCATTCAGGGCTGCCCGTCTGGTGCCCACCACCCCTTGGCATGAACTGCCCAGCCCTGATGCGTGCGCACTGGGGTTTGAGAATGACATTTCTGCCATGTCTTTTTTTCTTTTTTTAATTTTTAGTGGAGCATAGTTGCTTTACAATGTTGTGTTCGTTTCTACTGTACGGCAAAGTGAATCAGCTATACACATACATATATCCCCTCTTTTCTGGATTTCCTTCCCATTCAGGTCACCGCAGAGCACTGAGTAGAGTTCCCTGGGCTATACAGTAGGTTCTCATTAGTTATCTATTTTATACACAGTATCAATAGTGTATATATGTCAATCCCAAGCTCCCAATTCACCCCACGCCTCCCTTTCCCCCTTGGTATCCAAACGTTTGTTCTGCCATGTTACCCTCTCTGGACTGGTGTGAAGACATCCAGCCCACCCTTCTAGTGCGAGGCCCAGCCGGGTGGGCGGGCGGGCGGGCGGGCGGGCAGGCAGGCAGGCAGGCAGGCATGGCTGTGTGGCTTTAGGCAAGTTGCTCTCCCTCTCTGGGCCTCGGCATGACAGTTGTTCCAAGAGGTGTTTCCCCAACTCCCAGGTCTCCACTAGCAATGATCTTTGCACCCAAGCTCTGGGGGCTTTCAGCAAACTAGCTGCACGTGTGGAAACTGCAATGTGAACTCCTCAGTGTCGGGACCCCATGTGGTCACCCACCTCTTGCTTCTGCTTCCCTCACCTCCTGCCACACACAGCTGAAGATGCTCCACCTCCCAGCTTCGCACCTGCTGTTCCCAATACCTGTTCAACTCAGAAAGGTCCCCCTGATGCCCACCCCCAGACAAAACAGTGGCCTGGTGACCTGTCGGGGGCCATGGGATTTCCAGTCTCTGCAGAGCCCTACTGCAGCCGATATTTTTTCTTGCTTAGCTTATTTATGTATTCAGCCTCTCCCAACAGACTGCAGGGTCCAGGGGATGGAGGACCGAGCCTGCCTTGTTTACCTGCTGTATCCCCAGAATTCGACTTTCATTTGCTTTTATTTACAAAAAGAAAGAAAGGAAAAGAATGTACAAAGCGCTTTCTGTCTACCTGGCATGTATTTGTTCATGAGTAAAGCAACACCAAAGCACCCATTTTACAGATGAGGAAACTGAGGCGCACGGCCGCTACCTAACTAGTCCGAGGCTCCACAGCTGGTCTACATACATAGTCTGAGGCCCCACAGCTGGTGAGCAGCAGAGCTGGGATTTGAACCCAGAGTCTGGCTCTTGAGTTCTCTGGCCGCCGGTATTCAACAAATACTGATTGACTGAATGAATGCATCGGCAAATGAAGGAATGACGGCTCACACACCAAGCTTATAAACTGACTGCTTTCCTGAGCACCTCTCAGCAGGGCCCGAGGCAAAGCTGAGCCCACACGGCCCTGAATTGTCCCGGACCTCCCCCCAGGCACTCACCCAGATCCACCATAGCTCTGGAAGTCGGGGGGCCACTGTCTGAGGTCTCAGGAGTGCGGGAGCCACCTGCCCTCTCCGCCTGCCTTGTCTGGCTTCCCATGGCTCAGATCCTGCCAGGCCCTGGCCCGGTCCTGCTGCAGAAGTGGGGCGGCCTTGATTAGGCAGCCAGTGACGGGGAACGCCCCAGTTTGCAGTGGCTGAGTCATCCTAATGTTTCTCCCATGCTAGACCCCGTGAGGGGCTGAGGGTTGGGGGGTGCTGCTGGGGAGCCCCCACCGGGCAGGTCTGGCTATGGATCAACACATCACTTTACACGCATTAACTCATTTAATCCTCCCAACAAAGCTATGAGGTGGATAGCATTACTCTCCATTTTACAGATGTGACCATGGAAGCACAGAGAGGTTGAGCAACTTGCCCCAGGTCACACAGCCAGCGAGAGGCAGAGCCGGGATTTGAAACCAAGCAACCTCGGACCAGCGTCCATACTCTTACCCTCTGAGGAAGGCAGCTGGGAGCCCCGGAGTCTCCACAGTGACTCGCGCCCAGCAGGTGAACCGTCATCAAAGCTACTTCTTTGACAATGGGGCAGAGCCCCAGCTCCTTCCCAGGGGTTAAGACTTCAGGTTCTGGCAGCCACTAGTCCTGGGTAAGATTTCCAGTTCTGTCACTTGTGGACTGTGTGACCTCGGGCCAGTGAAGACCTCTCTCTGAATCTCCACCAACACTCCATTACCCACACGACAGCACGACAACAGAGCATCTTCCCGGCCCCACTCCACCTAGCCTGCCTCCATCCGAGGGTCCCAGGCCTCTGGCACTGAGGATGCGACACCATTTGGGGGCCGGGCGTCGTAAGACAGATGCAGCCAGCAACCGGTGACACGTCCAAGAGCTGAGGGAGGCGCTTTACCCACAGCATCTCCTGTCCAGGCTTGCCATGAAGCAGGCTGTGATTGCTCCGATCTTAGGGATGAAGGAGCACAGAGAGGTCAACCAACCAGCCCAAGTATGCACAGTAGGGTGGGTGCTGGAAATCAGCGCCCCCCTCCAAGCCAGAGGCATAACTTCATTTTGCAAGTGAGAAGGCTCCCACACAGAGAGGTTAAAGGGCAGAGGCGATGCCACACAGAGAGGGAGAGAGGAAGGAGAGAACCAGGAAACAAAAAAATTGGGATTTTCAGTTTCCCTAGGAGGAAACGCCTGGCCTTCCTACAGGGGACTAATGTAATAGCAAAGAGTTCAAAAAACAAACCGAAAAAAACTCAAAAGCCGCAGGGACCATCCAGGGAGTTCTGGAGAAAATCTGCTTCAAAAAAAGGGTATTTATGGGAGCGGGGTCACTGTGACCCAGAAACCCAAGCTCCAAGCCCCAGATCAGGGTGGAATCCATGGGAATGAGTATGGGGATCTCCGGGGAAAGAAACCTCGGTGTGTTTTCAGGTCTGGAATCCTTTTGGCCTCTGCAGGACTGGGAGGGCGCCTCGATTCCGAGAACAGGAGAGGGATTCCACGGCCAGCCCGGGATTCCACGGCCAGCCCAGAATAGCACCAACCCCCAGGTCCAGCCTGGCCAGACCCGGGGGAGGGGCAGCGGTATCGGCAGCTCCTCAGAGGAGGGGAGAGAGAAGAGAGACAAAAATAAAGCAACACGAAAGTCGGGGCCTGTCCGTGAGTCACTCCCACCCGCTTGTTAATTTTCGCCTTTGCAGAAGTGTAAGCCAATTGATTTTTTTCATGCTCCCCACACACAACACCCCGCCCCCCGCCCCCCGACAACGCTTCTGAAATATCAGAGACAAGACAGAAATGGTACGTCGGGGTTCTTTTTTTTTCCCTTTGTGTGTGTGTGTGTGTGTGTGTGTGTGTGTGTGTGCCTTTTCTTTCCTTAAAGAAAAAAGAGAGAAGGGGGAAAAAACCCACAAACCACACTCGAAATCCGTGAGCTTCTAGAAGGCCAGAGGGGGTGACAAGTTGGACCGCTGGGTCAGCAGACCCAGGTATCACCACTTCCTGTGCATCCCAAGCTAAGATCTGCCCATGTCCGGGCTGTCCGTCCTCCTGGTGACAGGCTGACATGCGCTTGAATTTCACCCCCTTCCAACACCCCATCTTCTCCGGCTATAAGCCAGGAGCTTTCTGGTTCCAGGCTGAAGTCAGACAAAATGTTTGAAACCATCTGAGAAGCCCTCATTCTCCCCAGCGCAGTGGTGTGACTGTTGTCCACGGACCCACACGGGGTTTTGTCAGCTTGGCACCTGGATCTTGCCCACTGTCCCCACTGGAGGCTGAGCCCCCCTGCGCGGCGGGCAGCTGGGGTCTCTCCACACTCCCCCGCCAGGCATATTTTGTAGCGGGGAAGGACAGGGCAAGGGCAGAGAGGGGCACCTCCTCCTTGCAAATTCTGGGAAACAGGCCACCCACCCACGGAGGGTGTGCCAGGAGGCTGTCCTAGGTGCAGAGGAAAGCGGGGTGGCATCTCAGCGCCCCTGCCTAGACCCCCTGCCTCTTTCCAGAAGCACAAGCCCTCCCTCTACCCCCAGAAAGGGAGCCACGGCCCGCAACGTGCTGGCCAAGCCCACTGCACTTCCCAAGGACCTTTCTCAGGCTCCAGATGACTCTACAAATGGAACCTAATGCGCTCCATCTGGGGGTGGGGGGTGGGGTGGGGCGGGGATAGCTTTCAGCTGCAAACGTTAAGCTTTGTCAATTATCCCCCAAACCCGCCAGGTTTATAAATATCCGTCTTTATTTTTAGGGTTTTCCTCCCCATCCTGAAGTCTCTCAATGCCCCCCCCCACGCAATGGCTACACTAAAGTCACGCGAAGCAGGTGAACCCGGGGCTCCCGGGTGCCGCGCCTCAGAGCCACGTAGTCCCTGCCCGTTCCTGCCTGCCCCATCCCAGCCACCTCGCTGACCATTGTTCGGTGGAGTAATCAGCGAAGCCACAGGTCTCCTAGCGCCTGGCTCCTGGGAGCGGCAGCTGGAGGTGCGCTGTGCTCCAACACCTGCGACAGGCTGTTCAGTGCCAACCCAGAAGGCAGGAGGGGAAATCGAGTCACCCCTGGAAAGCCGTTTGCTGAGGGGAAGTGGATCTGTCTCCCCAACCCGTCCCGGGTCTAGGGAATACCAGGCAAAGCCCCACGCTCTGAACAGCCCAAAGAAGAAAATGAGCGCACAGCGATGGCTCCAGAATTGTCCCCCCAGGTGCCACAACTAAATCCCTGACATCCAGGGAGCTTCTCCCCTTCCACCTGGTCCTGACACCTCGGCCCAGAACCACAGCCCCAGTGTAGGGAAAAAAATGCCCCATGTCTCTGAATGGGGCCCACAGATATGTGAAGATGCCCGGGATCCCCTGGGAAGCAGGGGAAAAAGAAAGGTGCTTGGAATGCTGCAAGGAGCTAGAAACAGAAGCACGGTCAGTGGGCGATGATTCCTGTGCGGGCAGCAGGCAGGCGCCTGGCTGGCAGTGCTCCTCTTTCTGTGCCCACCACAAGGCCAGGGTCCCTGGGGGAGGAGGGTTCCCCCAAGGAGCCCGGCCCACACCCCAGCAGCGCCTTCCAATGCCACACCCCGGCCACACCAGAATGACCCATCCCCCTGTCCCCGCAGAGGGTGAGGAGTGGGCCAGGCGTGGCCTCTCCTCGCAGGATGGCCACCGACATGACAGCACCAGCCCCCGTCCCCCCCTGGGGGGCCAGTGTCATCGGCTGGGTGGCAGGAATAGAAAAGCGCATGAGCTCACCAGGCAGGCCGGGTCTCCCACGACGTTTTGTTTGCCCGTGCCCAATTATACCAAACTCTCAGGGCAATCAAGTATGGCGGGTGGCTGCCCCCAGGGGGCTGGGGGGGGCCGGGGCCCCAGGCAGAAGTGCACGGTCATGGTGAAGGTGCCCCCCAGGCCCGGGCACAGGGCAAGACGAAGCTTTCTGGAGGGGCAAGAGTGGAGACACAACAGCAGGCGTCAAGAGATGCCTCTCAGAGGGCATTGTTGGGGGCGGGTAAGGGGAGCCAGCCAGAGACCCAGGCCCAAGTTGGTGGGCTCTAGGATTGGGGGGTGGGAAGCAGCCGCCCCCCAGCCCCAGCTGCCTGCCTTCCGCAGCCAAAGTATCAGCTGGCAGAGGAAGAAGAGAGCTGAGGGACAGAAGGTAGGCGAGATTGGCAGGGGGAGGGGGCACAAAGGAAGGGGACCCTGGGAGGGGGAGGGGAGCTATGCAAATGGTAGAATCAACAGAGTCCCTCAGCGATTAATAAAAGCTCCAGCAGCGGCGGTTGGTATCACAGGAGTAGAGGCGCGGGCTGGCTCTCTCTTCTCACTGGCGCAAGGTGGCTCAGAGGGGGAAGCAGGGCACCCCAAACAAAAGGAACCCTTGCCCCCTGCACCCCAGGAACAGCAACAATGGGGAACATCAAGGGAAGACTAGAACCCCGGCAGCCAAAGTCCTGGGGGGGGCGCGAGGAGACCAATGGGAACCCAGAGCAGGTGGGTCCCTGTCCTCGGGACCCTCCGGCTTTTGTCCCCGCTTCTCAGAGTCCTAATACCCAGCCTGGACACCTCAGACGCCCACCCACCTCTTCGCGAGCTGGGGGCCAGGCTGGTTTTTCAGGGGTTTGGCCAGAGGCAGAAGGGCCCCACACTCAGAATGAAGACTCCCCCAGATGGAGATGGGGGGAAAGGGGAATCCCAGCTGAGCCCGAGAGGGGGAGGGGAGGCACCCCCAGATGAAGGCGCTGGGGAGGTTTGTTAATTTGGGGGATGAGGACCCTAGGGGGTGGCTGAATTTGAGGAAGGGTTGCAGAGGAAAGGACGCTCAAAAGCTGCTTATTTACGGCTCCTAGAGGAGGATTGGAAATCGGGGAAGAACCACTAAAGAGGAGGCTCTAGATTTGGGGGGGTGTGGCTGAAAAAAAGATTCCACTTTGGGGTGGATTCTCTGATTTGAGAATTTTGGAGAGAAGGCAGCCGAAGGAGAGTTCTCTGATTTAGGGGGAGTTTCGTGGGGGTAAGTGCCCAGGATTTGTTTGTGTGCTGAGGGGGGGAGGGTGGAATTCTAAATTTGGGAGTGATTTCCGTAAGGAGCAGTGAACTTGGCCGCAACCCGGCCAAAACCCTTGCGCTCAGAGTATGGGCGCTCGAACTTGGAGGGCTTCCCTCCGGGCACGGCGCCCCCCCACCCGCACCCCCTTCAACCTGGTTCAGACGGCTCCGCCCCCGGGATGACGTCACCGCCCCTCCCCCCACCCAGCCCCCGAGGGGGCTCCCGGAGCGTGCAGAACCCGCGAGGCTGGCCGCTGCAGGGGCGGCTTCCCCTCTCCCGGGATCCCCACGGGGCCCCCAGCTCCGAAGGGAGGTCGGGGGCCGGGCGCGCGCGCCCGCCCGCCCGCCAGAGTCCCTGGGGCTGGGGGCTGCCTTGCCCCACCTGGGGAAACTGGGAGGGGGAGCTGGGGCCACAGTAGGGTGGGGCAAGGCTAAGGTAGCGGAAGGCTCCCCACCAAAGGATAGATGAGGCCGGGAGGGCGCTAGGGGGAGACAGCATTGAGTAGGGGGGTTCTCTAGGGGAGGAGGATTGGAGAGCGAAGGTGGCGGGCACAGCAGCGGCCCTGAGCGCACCGGCCAGTCGGTGCCCCCCTCGCTCCCACCGGGAGCCGACTGTCCCGGGCTGGTCTCCACTCCGGGGCGCTCCCTGCCTCCGGGACCCGGCCGGGGAGCCTGGCCGGGCGCCGCTGGGGCCAACACCCCCTCCCCACACACGCGCGTCCTCCCTCCGCGCCTTTGCCCCGCCCGCAGCCCGGGGTGGTGCAGCCGGCGGCGCTGGGCAGCTTCCAACGCCGCGCTCCGGGCGAGTCCAGCCCAGCCCCCTCCCCCGCCGCGGCGAAGCCCCCCACCCCGCCCGCCGAGCCCTCCCCGCTGCCCCTGTCTGCCCCGGCCCAGCCCCTCAGGGGCATTGTTCGGACGCAGCTTGCCGGGCTCAGCGGCTGGGCGTGCAGCCGGCTGCAGCGGAGCATCCTCCAAGCACAATGGCCGTGTAGGCTTCCCCGGCACAAAGCCGGCGCTTTGCCCACTCCGCTGCCTCCGAGAACCCCATTGGAGCGCCTGCATTTTTTTAAATCGAATTCATGATTTTTTTTCCCCCCTTACCTGGAGGCTGGCTGGGCTGGGCTCCCCCGGCTCTGCCCCGCTTCACATCCTGGCTGTTGCATGGGATTCGAGCGGAGCCCGAGCGCCAGCGGCTCGCGGCGTGCGCGCGCCGGCCGGGCTGCCGGGCGGGCGGCGCGAGGACACTCACTGCGGCTCGCGCTCCCCTCGCGCCGGCTCGCGCGCCCCCCCAGTCGGTGACGTCATCCCTTCCGCTAGCGCCGCCGCCGCCGGCTGGGGGCGGGGCCGGGGCGGGGCTGGCAGGGCGTGTCACTGCGCAGCCGCGTAGTCGCCACGCCCCTCGCCCAATGAGGCGGCTCGGCGGGGTCACGTGACCTTGGGCGTTTAAAGGGCTGTGGGAGCACGTGGGGCGTGGGGCTTCGCGCGACACGTGGGTGGCGGCGTCAGCCCGGGGTACCCGTCTGTCCGCGGGTCCGCCCGTTAGCCCCAGGGCGCTTGGCCCAAAGGCCATGGTGTTTGCCATGTGCTGCTGTAAACTCTGCCATGGCTCCCCAGTGCCCTCCGTGTAAAATGCAGCCCCCTCTGGGGGGCCCATTTCTCTGCGTTCGCACCCATCACTCTGCCTCCAGGTGTCTATACCTAAGCCAAGCCAGCTTCTTACAGTTCTTTCAATCTGTTCACTGCTGACTCAGGGCCCTTGCCCCTGCTGTTTCTTCACCTGGAATAGTCTTCCCCCAAGATCTTTCCCTTCTCTTTTTTCCCGTCTCTGCTTAACCTGCAGCTCCTGGGAGGAGCCTTCCTTGACCATGACCATCAGCCACCCCACGCTCCATTCTCTGTGCCACTGTCCTGATTTAATTCTGGTCATGCTAGGGTGTGGATCTCCATGGGGCCTGGAGATCCCTGTGTCTTGGCTGCATGAATAAGGGAATGAGTGAGGGAACACTTCCTGCAGAGTAACCACTTTACAAACATCTCTTCTAATTACCATCAGCTGCTGCCCTTGAGGCAGGACAAACCAAAGTAGGAACCCCAGCTCAAACACTAACTTGCCGTGTGGGGCCCTGCGTCAGCTTTCCCACCTGCAAAATGGGTTTGCTTCTCTGGGTCTCAGTTTCCCATCTGTGAAATGGGGCAAGGTGTCTGCTGCTTACAAGAGAGTGTAAGGATGAAGTGTGATACTGTGCCTGCTTGGCCTGTAGTTGGTGCTTGAAAATGGGATAATGAGAAGAGGAAAAAAAAAGAAAAGAAAAACGGAAAGATTACCACGGAGGGTGGGAGGGCTCAAAGACACCAAACAAGATTGCACATAAAATTATCGTATTCTGAACCTGCTGGAAGGGTTTTATTTCTCCAAGGTATGTGTTTGGAGAGGGCCTCATCCCCACAAAACGACTCAAGTTTAGAATTTGGGTTTTTTTCCTCCAAAACCATTGATTCATTCATTCCTGGCCAAAGATGCAGATATAAACAAAAGGCATTAACTCAGGGAACAAAATGAGAAGGCGGAAGTCATAAATAGGAGAAAAGAGAGGAAGAGAATGAATAATTCAACAAGGAACCTAAATTAAGCTTGGAGTTTCCCAGCGGCCAGTGCAGGTTTGCAGAACCTATTTTGTCCTCCTTCCTAGCAGTGTGACCCTGACCTAGCCATTGACAATCTAACCTTGGTTTTCTCATCCAAGCAATTGGGAAACAGCTTCATCTTGAAGAATCAAATGGGATGGTCTGTGCACAAACGCTTAGCTGATTTGAGGTACACAGTAGGTGCTCAAGCCTTGCATACTCGACGGAGGTAGAGTGAAATGAGACTGCTGGCTCTGGAGGGGCTGGACATGGCATGAGCCACACTCAGCCCTGCCACCTATTAGGAGAGGGACTTGGAACAAGTCACTCAGAGGCTCACTGTTACCATCTGCAAAAAGGGTACAACCACATCTACCTCTGAGAGTTCTTGTGAGCGGCAAAGGAAAACAGTTGTAAAATATGGTGCAGGAAACCAACCCATTCAGGCCATCAGTCTGTGTGCCAGGCTGTTTTTAGGGCTGGGGCACAGAAATAAACAAAAAGGCTAAAAAATTCTTGCCCTCCAGGAGTTGAGTCCAGTGGAGGAAATAGACAATATCTCACTTGGGGTAAAAACCCAAGTCCTCCTTGCAGCCCACAAGGTCCCCCACTGCCTGCCCCCATCACCTCCCTGCCCTCACCTCCTCCATCTGCACCACTTGCTCACTCCATTCCACCCATGCCAGCCTCCTCACTGTTCCTTGCAAACATCAGGCACAGTCCAGCCTCAGGGCCTTTGCACTGGCTGTTCCCTCTGCCTAGGATGCTGTTCCTCCTGCTTTTCCCAAGACTGGACCTTCCTCATCCTTCAAATCTCTGAAAGACCCTCCCTGACCATCCTGCCAAAGTTTATCTTCATCTCAGTACCAGAATATTTATTACAATTTGGGACTGATTACTCTCTGGGGAAGTTTGCTTGTTTTCTGTCTGTCTCCCCACTTTATCTGTGCCTGTTTGTCCATCCGCCAATGTAGGATAGTAATAGTCTCTATCTCCTAAGGTTGTTAGGAGGGTGAAATGAGTTACACCATCTAGAGTCTAGAAGCATTGATAAATGTGACCACTGTCAATGGAAAACCAAGATGACTAGCCGGGTGATCATAAAAATCAATACAGGGAGAACAGAACATTCTAGTCTGATATTGTTGCAGCCTCTGGCCAGCCCCAGAGGGTTGACAAGTGTCAGAAGGGCATTAAAGATCCTGTAACACCAAACCAAGACCTCCTGCAAGCCGAAGCCTGTAGAGGAAACAGGAGAGAATGTTCTCCCTGGGAGCACGGCTTAAGCCTCAAAGTTCTACAAGGTGGAAAATACTAGAATTGGGAGGTGGGGCATAGTAGGTTCTGGGTCTCTTTTGTGTCTGCCAACCACAGGGACTGGCAAGCTGTGGATGTGACTCATTGCTTGTTGGGTGAAACGTTCAGTTAATGAACATCTCCACCTTTTGCAGGGGAGTGGTGGGCTTTCTTCACCCTTCCACCCTCCTCCTCCTTCCCTGACAGCCCAACCTCCACCCCAGTATCTCCCAGAACCTGGTAATTAGCTTCATTGTGTTTTCATTGAGACAACTCCAGAGAAACCATCAACTGCCCATCACGGTATGTACACCGGACTCCTCATGCCAAGTTCACGGAACCCAGGCTTAACTTCTTTTTTTTTTTTTTTTTTTTTTTTTTTGCAGTATGCGGCCTCTCACTGTTGTGGCCTCTCCCGTTGCAGAGCACAGGCTCCGGATGCGCAGGCCCAGCCGCCATGGCTCACGGGCCCAGCCGCTCCGCGGCATGTGGGATCTTCCCGGACCGGGACACGAACCCGTGTCCCTTGCATCGGCAGGCGGACTCCCAACCACTGCGCCACCAGGGAAGCCCCCAGCCTTAAATTCTTACAAGCCATTTCCAAAACATCTCCCCTACAACTCTGCCCTAAGCCAGAGAGTCCACTGTCTCTGTGCATTCCTTCAAGTTAAACATTTCCCTCTCTGTTTCTTCCCAAGTTCACTTCAAATGCCAAAGAGAAAAGGGGCAGATGGAAACACCCCATTTGCTGACTGGCTCCTCTTTACTGGGTTCAATGTGGGACCCCTTTGTGGGGCCCCTGATTTAGTTTATCAGGTAAGCATTAAGGCTCTGGAGTCAGAAAGACATGGTTTCAAATCCTGGTGGTAGCACTTCACAGAATTCAACATCCCTTCATGATAAAATACTCAGCAAACTAGGCATAGGGGGTATTTCCTTGACCTGATAAAGAACATCTACAGCTAACATCATACTTAATGGTGAAAGACTGGATGATGTCCCCCTGAGATCAAGAGAAAGACAAGGATGTCAGCTCTCACCAATCCTATTTAACATTGTACTCGAGGTTATAGCCAGGCAATTAGGCAAGAAAATGAAATAAAAGGCATCCAGACTAGAAATGAAGAAGTAAAACTATCTCTATTTGCATGACATCATTTGGTAGATAGGAAATCCTAAGGAATCCACTAAAACAAAACTATTAAAATTAGTAAACAAGTTCAGCAAGGCTGCGGGACACAAGATCAATACGCAAAAATCCATTGTATTTCCTAAGCATTGGCAATAAACAAGCAAAATGAAATTAAGAAACCAATTCCCTTTGCAACTGATCAAAAAGAATAAAATACTTAGTGATACCTTTACTGAGAAATACAAAATTTTATACTATGAAAACAACAAGACATTGCTGAAAGAAATGAAAGAAGACCTAAATAAATGGAAAGACATCCCATGTTCATGGATTGGAAGACTTAATATTAAGATAGCAATATATCCCCAAGTTGATCTACAGGTTCAACCCAACCCTTATAAAAATCCCAGCTGGCTTCTCTGCAGAAATTGACAAGCTGATTCTAAAATTCATATGGGAATTAAAGGGACCCAGAATAGCCAAAACAATCTTGAAAAGGAACAAAGTTGAGGGGCTCACACTTCCCAATTTCAAAATTATTGCAAAGCTACAGTCATCAAGACAGTGGGGTCCTGGCATAAGGATAGATGGTCAATGGAATAGGACTGAAAGTCTAGAATAAACCCTCTCATCTATGGTTCATTGATTTTCACAAGGTTGTCCACTCAGTGGGGAAAAGAATGGTCTTTTCAACGGTGGCACTGGGAAAATTGTATCCACATGCAAAAGAATGAATTTGGACCCCTACCTCACACCATATGCAAAAATTAACTCAAAATGGATCTTAGACCTAAATGTAAGAGCTAAAACTGTAAAACTCTTGGGCAAAAACATAGGCATAAATCTTCATGATTTTAGACTGGACAATGGATTCTTTGGGGATGAAAAAAATATTTTAAAATTAGATTGTAAATGATTGGTGATGATGATGGTGGTTGGTGAATATACTAAAAACTATTGAATTATATAACTCAAGTGGATGAATTGTATGGAGTGTGAATTATGTCTCAATAAAGCTATCATTTAAGAAACTCTTGGTTAAACTTAAAAGCTTTTGCACAGCAAAGGAAACCATAAACAAAACAAAAACACAACATACAGAATGGGAGAAAATATTTGCAAATGAAGCAACTGACAAGAGATTAATCTCCAAAACATACAAACAGCTCATGCAGCTCAATATCAAAGAAACAAACAACCCAGTCAAAAAATGGGTGGAAGATCTAAATAGAAATTTCTCCAAAGAAGACATACAGATGGCCAAAAGCCACATGCAAAGATGCTCAACATCACTAATTATTAGAAAAATGTAAATCAAAACTACGATGAGGTATCATCTCACACTGGTCAGAATGGCCATCATCAAAAAATCTACAAACAATAAATGCTGGAGAGGGTGTGGAGAAAAGGGAACCCTCTTACACTGTTGGTGCGAATGTAAATTGGTACAACCATTATGGAGAACAGCATGGAAGTTTCTTAAAAAAAACTGTAATAAAAATAGAGCTACCATATGATCTAGCAATCCCACTCCTGTGCATATATCTGGAGAAAACCGTAATTCAAAAAGATACATGCACCCCAATGTTCATTGCAGCACTATTTACAATAGCCAAGATATGGAAGCCACCTAAATATCCATTGACAGAGGAATGGATGAAGAAGATGTGGTATGCATACACAATGGAATATTACTCAGCCACAAAAAAGAATGAAATAATGTCATTTGCAGCAACATGGATGGACCTAGATATTATCAGATTAAGTGAAGTATGTCATACAAAAACCAAACGATATCACTTATAAGTGGAAGCTAAAATATGACACAAATGAACTTACTTACAAAACAGAAACAAACTCACAGATAGAGAGCAAACTTACGGTTACCAAAGTGGATAGTGGGGGTGGGGGGAAGAGATAAATTAGGAGTTTGGGATTAACATATACACACTACTATATATAAAATAGGTAAGCAACAGGGACCTACTGTATAACAGTGGGAACTATACTCAGTAACTTTTTTTTTTTTTTTTTTTTTTGCGGTACGCGGGCCTCTCACTGTTGTGGCCTCTCCCGTTGCGGAGCACAGGCTCTGGTCGCGTGGGCTCAGCGGCCATGGCTCACAGGCCCAGCCGCTCCGCGGCACGTGGGATCCTCTAAGACGGGGGCACGAACCCGTGTCCCCTGCATCGGCAGGCGGACTCTCAACCACTGCGCCACCAGGGAAGCCCTACTCAATAACTTTTAATAGCCTATAATGGAAAATAATCTGGGAAAGAATATATACATACACGTATAACTGAATCACTTTGCTGTACACTTGAAACTAACACATTGTAAATTAACTATACTTCAATTTTTAAGAAGACATTAAAACACAAAAACACTTGGTTATGCTACCTCTGTGTTACATGACTCTGAGCAAACCACGTGTGTCTCTGTTATTCTCAGTTTCTTTGTCCTGAAATCAGGTATAATTAGACCTACCCCACTCAGGCTTTCTGTGAGCGTCAAATGAGCCATGTCACAGGAAATTATTTTGGCAAGTGTAAAGAAATACTTGAATCCAATAGAAGGGAAAAAGCTTGAATTACCAGGTACAGCCCCACTAGGGACTAGTATACAGCTATGAAAAAGGATTGGTAGCATGGACCCATGAGGAAGGATCTCCAGGATAATTTGTTCATGATAAATGCAAGTGGAGAGCTTTGTTCCACCTTCCACCTTCCACCTAAGTTTTCAGCTTATCCTTCCTTATTTTAATATGAGCAAATGCATACATTTGCATATCTATAAAGCCAGTTCACCACCATCATGCAAAATACACAAAAGATGGGATGGATGGGTCATTCAAACATTTCTCTTAAAATGACATCTTTCTCTTTGTGGTGACAGAGTAGTTCTGAATCTTCATTGTGGTTGTGGTTACACAAATCTGAACATGCAATGAAATGGTAAGGACTACACACACATCACACACACACAAGTGCCTATAAACCTGAAAAGTCTGGAAGATGTCAGTAGAATGTCAGTTTCCTGATTTTGACAATGTTCTATGATTACGGAAGATGTGACCACTGGGGGAAGCTGGGTGAAGGGTACATGGACCAATCTGTACTATCTTTGCAACTGCCTGTGAATCTGTAATCATTTCAAGATAAATGCTTCTCAAGGAGCATATTGGGTGGCGGAGGTGCGGCGTGCATGTTCTGTCTGCTCCCCATGACTGGGCTGGGCATGGGTGTTGCTTCCCTACTTGGAGTGCCTACAGACAACACTATGCTAAACATTTTGATTCTCACCCATCCACGCAAGCTGCTTTCCCTAACTCTCCAAACCCAGCCATTCTCCGTTTAAGCTCTTACAGACAGTTAGTGAGAGAAGAAAGTGAGGCAGCCCTAAATTTTTGGAGCATGAAGAACAGGGAGCCTATGTGGGTTGGAGCCCAGGCCTCTATGTCTGGACCCCTCTGCTCCCCTGGCATTTTGAACCTGTATTGGTTTCCTAAAAGCACCACAAACTGGGTTGTTTAAATGATGGAATTCTATCGTCTCACAATTCTGGAAGTTGGAAGTCCCAAATCAAGGTGTTGCCAGGGCTGTGAGGGGAAGCCTCTGTTTCAGGCCTCTCTCCTTGGCTTACAGACGGCCATCTTCCCCCGTATCTCTTCAGATCACCTTCCCTCCGTGCATGTCTGTCTCTGTGTCCAACTTTCCCCTTTTTTTAAGGACACCAGTCATTTTGGATTAGGACCCATGTTGATGACCACATTTTAACTTGATTACGTCTGTAAACACCCTATTTCTAAATAAGGTCCCTTTTTGAAGTCCTGATGGTTAGGACTCCAACATAACTTGTTTGTGGGGGGACATGATTCAACCCAGAACAGCCTCGCCCAGAAGGTGACTCAGCTGAAATCCATCTAGGACTTCAGCTGCTGCTGGGTATTTAAGGGGCTTTGCATCCCCAAGACATACTACTAGAGACACCAGACCGTGGCCCATACATCAGGAGCACCCTTTGCTGATGGCAAGAAGATCCAGGCTTTCAGGGAGGCTGGAGATGCCATGCCTCAGGTCAGCTCTAAGGCCTGCCTGGAACATGGAGAGATCAAGGGACTTTATTGCACTGTCTTCCTGGGAACTCAATGACAATCTTCCAAACTGGCCTCTGTTACCTCCTACCTGGTGTAGATGTGGTCTCTGGACTCACCCATTTTAAGGGACAGTGGCCTGGATTTTCCACCAGGTGGGGGCTGAGTCTTATATCCAGGGCCCAAGGGACACACCTAGTCTCACCATCCAGACCCCCTGCTTCAACCTCACCAAGCCAGGGTCCTCCTACCGCCAACACCTTGGGTCCCCAAGCATAGCACCTGAACATCTGGGTGGACCTAAGGTGATTTTAAATTCTACGTACACAGAGCATGAAACACCACAGAATCACGCTGGCCAAAGCTATTCGCTTCTCTATTTTCTTTTCCAGGAGAAAGTCTTGGGTGGTGCTAGCTGAGTCATGAACGCCTGCCTGCTCACATTCTCTCAACACTTCTTCCAGGAAGGAGAGAGATGGTCTTGCTGGGAGTCTGTGCCCGAGAATGGTGGTCACAGCTCAGATCGGATCATTGCCCTCGAATAATTTCAAGGCTGGACCTTCATCCTTTTTCCTTGTAAACTTTGGCCTTACTTATTCGTGGGATTGGTTACTTTTACTTGCTTTTGTGTATTCATTTCATTTGCATCCAGCTCTAGAGAAGGGTGGCCTAATGTTCCTTTTGTAAAAAGAAGTTTGGTTACCTAGAAGCAAACAAGTGGGCATAAAGAAACTATGAAGTAACCAATGGTCAAGCACCTCCTCCATGTTTGAGGAGGATTAAAGTCCAGGGCAGACTGAATTGTCTTGATGAAACTTGGTGATGCCCGAGCAGTATGGGCCTCCATGAGACCCATTTTACAGATGAGGAAACTGAGGCTCCAGGAGGTGACATCACCAGCTCAGGGACAAGTGTGGAACAAAGATTAGCCTGACTGCAGAAGTTATACTCTTTCATTCCCCAACGGTCCTCCCTCCAGACGTTTCCCAGGCTCTTCCCACTTGCTGGCTTGCCCTCTCCGCCCCTTTCTGCCACCCCACAGTTTTGCCAACACTTGCCCGCCACCTGCAGGAGGCCCTTCTGACTCTTCCAGCCCCCAAATCACTCTGAAAGCTGGGTTGGGGGCCCAGGATGGGCTGGGGGCTCATCAATCCCTCTTACAGAGCCAAGCACACCCTGGGGCTTGCTGAATACTAGTGCAGTGTGTGGGACCGTCCCTGTGTGTGAAAAGGGTTAACTCACTTCATTTGCATACCATGCCCAGATGCATTTTGGGAACAGACTGCAGCATGATGCAGGGGCTTGGGGTAGGGGTGGGAGGGTAGTCCTGGAGCACCAGGAGAAGTGGATGAAAGGGATAGGGTTTCTTCTGGGCAGAGCTAGAAGGGTCTGAGCGGGGGATGTGGGCAGGTGTGAGGCACAGATCACCCTAACTACTAGGGGGGGCTTAGTTAGAGTGACATTCCTTTTCCCTATAATGAACCAATCAGAGAGGTGCAGGCATCCAGAGGGGGGTCCCCCCCCAGGAGCTGTCCTCAGTTTACCTATCTGCAGTTTGGGTATACGGTACGTTCTTCCAAAAATTTAAGCGGCGCAACAATTCAACCAACCCTGGCTTAACCACTGTGTGAATTTAATCACATGCATAGTAGGCATTTAATAGATGTCAGAGTGTTCATTTTTCACACCTCTAAAGGAAACCAAGCCTCGGAGAGGGGACGTGGCTTAGCCAGAACACACAGTGGGCAGGACACACAGTAGACATGGATGTCCCAGCAGGGCTGGAGCTTAGCCCTCTCCCTGCCACCCTCCCTGGCTCCCACCCGACCACAAGTGGGATCGTCCTGGCAGCAGAGATGTGGCGCAGGATAAAACAGGAAGTGCTAAATAAATCTACTCGCCTGGCGTCCCAGTTACCCGTGGAGCGCCTCTCCTGGTGCCTGGCACTCTGGGGCCCTGGAGGGGGGTGCTTTTCCTGCGCCCATGAGACTCAAAGCAGCTGCAGCATTTCAGACACTGCACACGGGTCCCCCAGGCTATGGTCACTGCCCTTGTCCCCCAGTATTGTCGTGACTTTTCTGAACTGAAAGAAACTAAAATATTGGTATGTTTCTGAGCTGGGAGTAGGCCTCCTGCTGAGGGAAAGGGGAGGGTCGCTGACACAGGATAACAGAATCTATCTGATGAGCATCTACTATGTGCTGGGCTGTGGGCTGAGAGCTTCCCTTGTCGCCAAGCAGCTGGAATCATCCCCGTGGAGTAAGACTGATGATTTCTGCCCATTTCACAGCAGAGCAAATTGAGGCTCAGAGAGAGAAGGGAGGTACCAGGTTTGATTCAGCTCATTTCTTAATCCATTCATGCATCTGACAGATACCTATTGGGCACCTACTGTGTGCCAGGGAGTGGGAACACAGCAAGGAACAAAATAGGCAACAATCCCTGGCTGACTTTTTAGACGAAGAGATGGACATAAAACCAGATAAATAAATGCAAGGTGGGAAGTGCTAGGGAGGAGGAGCGGGGAAGGGTTGGGGGTGCAATTTTAAATCGGGTGGTAAGGGAAGGCTATGCTGTGATGAACAAAGGTCTGAAGGCATTGGATGAAGAACATCCCAGGTAAAGGGAACAGTCAGTGCAAAGGCCCTGGGGTAGGACCGTGCCTGGCATGTTGGAGGAACAGCAAGGAGCCTGTGTGTCTGGAGCAGAGTGAGGGGGTGGGGAGAGGGAGGAGGGGAGGGCAGGGAGGGGATGGTGCAGGTCATGCAGGGCCTTGTGGGCCACCTGGAGGACTTGAGCTTTTATCTCCAGGGAGGTGGGAGCCCTGGGGGGCTGTGAGCAGAGAAGAGGCTGGACCTGACTCAGGTGCTCACAGGCGCCCTCTGGCCGTTGCAGGGAGAACAGACTGTGGAGGGCGAGGGCGGGAGGTGCCTATGCTGGTTCAGGTGGCTGATGACGGGTGTCAGACCAGGGTGCAGGCAGCTTAGGGGGAGAAGTGGCCAGATGGGGGACAGAATTGGGAGACAGAGTGATCCTTGACCACACTTCCCTTGCAGTCTTTCTGGGGCCTGGGCAACCTGAAGGGACTGAATGGGGACACATTTATATTCTAAACCCCGATAAGGGGTGGTGCCCGCAACCCGCCGCCTGAGTCCTCTGGCTCCTGCAGCTGTGCCACAGGTGTTGTGTAACGAGGTTGAGATGCGGGAGCCCCCGCCCCCCAGGCAGGGCAGCCTGTGCCCCCAAGCCTCAGTAACCAGGTGCCCGCTCTACCCTGAGCACCTGAGCAGAATTCCCCAGAATGCTGTGCCGGAGACACCAATGACATCAAACCTAGCGGCCCATTGCCACTCCCAGTGTGTGCCACACCCTGCCGAGGCCCCAGTGACAAGCACAGCCAACCAGTGACTGGGGCTGGAGGCATCACCAGAAATGACATTTCCTGAGCACACTCTCTGTTCCAGACTCTGTTCCCAGCGCTTTCTGGTGACCCTTCACAGCCCTGGGAGGTCTGTGATGATACTGTTCCCACTTTACAGGTGAGGCATAGAGAGGGCGAGGACAGCCCAGGCTTCAGTGAGTCGAGCTGAGCCAATGCTGCCCTGTGGTCTTGGGTTAGTGGTCCCCTCTGCCCTTGCACTGCTGGCTCTTGAGGGGCCTGGAAGGTCAGTGGATTTCCCAGAGCAGAAACCCCTCCCTGACACAGGCCAGTCTTGAATGCTTCCAGCGATGGGACCCACACTCCCTGTATGAGAGAGCTGCCTTGGTTTTGGACTATGCCAAGAGCTAGTTTTTCCTTTCATTCATCTGGTCTCTGACCTCTCCCTTTAACCTCCCTCCTTTGGCCCTGGTCCTGCTCTCTGGAGGCTGCTCAGGAAATGTGTCTCTCTTCGCCCTCCTCCTTCTCCTCTGCCCTTCCCTCCCCCACTTCCTCTCCTCCGCCTCCAGGCAGCCCTCAGCTTTCAGTCTAAGGAGCAGAATTGGAGAATCAATGAATTCCAGGGTTTGGAGTCAGACACACCTGCCACTTGGCAGTTCTGCGGCCTTGGGCAAGTCATGTGATCCCTTGGAACCTCTGTTTCCTCATTTGTAAAAAAGAAGGCGATATCCCGTCTTCGTCGCCCCTGTGGCCCCCATGCCCAGCTCAGAGTCTGGCTCACAGCAGATACGCAATAAACTTTTGTCAAACGAATGTTTTTCCTTTCAATGATTGGTCCACTGATTACTACTTGCATGCTCCAAATCTTACCCTTCTTTTTTTTATAAATTTACTTACTTATTTATTTTTGGCTACACTGGGTCTTCGTTGCTGCACACGGGCTTTCTCTAGTTGTGGTGAGTGGGGGCTACTCTTCGTTGTGGTGAGCAGGCTTCTCACTGCGGCGGCTTCTCTTGTTGCGGGGCACAGGCTCTAGGTGCGTGGGCTTCAGTAGTTGTGGCTCGCGGGCTCAGTAGTTGTGGCTCGCAGGCTCTAGAGCGCAGACTCAGTAGTTGTAGCGCACGGGCTTAGTTGCTCTGTGGCATGTGGCATCTTCCCGGACCAGGGCTTAAACCCGTGTGCCCTGCATTGGCAGGCGGATTCTTAACCACTGCGCCACCAGGGAAGTCCCCAAATCTGACCTTTCTTAAGAGTATTCCAGAGTAACCCCCTCACCAGCACCCAGCCAAACTCTCTCTGCTCTGCCCTCACTCTTCTTCCTGACTCACGGCCTTTGCACACGCTGTTCCCTCTGCCAGGAATGCTCTTCCCTCCTGCTTTGCTTTTCATCCTTTATTGGGCAGCTGAGGAGTCCTCCATCCGGCTCCCTCCCTTCTCAGTTTGCATTTAAATCGTTAACTGTGATAGTGAATTATGTAATTAACCGCTTAATATCTGTCTTCCCACACATTCTGTCACGACGGCAGGACTTTTTATCTGCTTTTTCATACTTGTAGCCGTAGCAGCTCGGACAACACCTGACACATACTAGGTGCTTGAGAAATGCTTGTGAGTGAAAACAATGAAGGACTTGTGTTATACCACCATTCTGCCTGTTTCTTCCCTATGCTCCAGTTTACCAGTTATTTGAATTGAATACATTCCTCCTAGCGAGGAGGCAAACGGAGAAAGTGGTAGCATCACCTCCCTGTTTTTGCACTCCATACTCCTCTTAATACCATCAAAATGTTTTCACTTCCCTCCCCCCCTTTTTCAGTTTTTCTCATTCAGGAGCAGAAAATGTTAAAATATGTTGATGTAGTCAGAAGTGTTTTAAGCCTTCAGACAATTCAGACTTGAGAATCAAGTGATGGCGAAGAGCTAAAAAAAATACATTCTCGCGTATTAGGAGGAGAAAGAAAATGCCATTTCAATAAAATCGAGCCTCGTTAATGCTGGAATATAAAGATAGACACTTCCTGTCCTCCACACGCAAACTTTATCCACAGCTGTGAGTGCCAGGCCCTGCAGAATGGCTGGGGCAGGGCGGCCACAAAGAGACTATAATTGCTCCGGAGTTGAAGCCCTACGTGTTCGCAGAGCCATGCCAAGATTGGATGAAGGTCACAGAGGATGTGAGATGCTGTGGGGAAGGAATTGTCCTTGGGGCCCTCCCAGGAGATAGGAAGCGGAGGGGCTCTGCCTCCAGGAGAAGGGATTCTCATGCCCTGTTGCCTATTACAGGTGGAGTCTTGTCTCGGTCAGGTCTTACACAGATGTTTATCCTCCTGGGGAGGGAGGTTTCTAGTGAACATCCAAGTACCCCTATGTAACCTTGGGCACATTGCACACCCTCTCTGTGCCTCAGTTTCCCTATCTGCCAAATACAGGCAATAATTTAATATTAAAGTTTTAACATTAGCTATGATTATCTGCTATTATTATTAGCTCTTCGTATTGTTTTTGTTGTTGCTTTTATAATACCCTATCTGCAGGGAGTACGCCCAGCCCCTGGACTTTTCCTGACAATTGCCCCTGCCCCTCATTCCCACTAGCACAGCGCCCTCTGTCGCATTCACAGTGTTAACCCCACCCTCCTGTCTTAAGCGATTAGACCAGGGAAGCTGGCTGAGCCAATCAGATTCTTTCCTCTGGGAGTTTGGAGTGAGGGCCCCAAAGCACGCAGAACATACCACTGCCTTGCGGGAGGGACAAGCAAACTGAAGAATAAAGATGGTAATTGCAGATCATGACAATTGCTACAAAGAGATAAAAGCACAGTAATATGATGGAGGGGTACGTGTGGAAGAAACTTTAGTCAAGGGGGCGGGGGGTGGGGGACCTCTCTGAAAAGCTAAGAGATGGCACGCAGAGCAGAGGGTACAGCAAGGGCAAAGGCAGGGCAAAGAGTTTGAATTTCATCCTTGGGGCAATGAAAAGAAACTGAAGGGATTTTTAACAGGAAAGGGATTAAATTTGTGGCTTAAGAATGTCAATCTAGAAGATGAAGGAGCAACATTTCCTGAAAAGAGCCAGCCTGTGTTTAACCCACAGCCCCGACTGCACATCTGCTCATTGATGGGAAGTTGCTGCTTGGGGTCTGTGTTAAGAAGGATTCTGAGCCTGAGTCCCAGTTCTGCAGGGAAAGGTGTGCTGCAATCTATTAGTGATGCCTGGGTCCTGTCTCCTTGTGATAGAGTTCTGTTATTGGTTAGTGATGTCTGTCACAGGCAACTGAACAGACTATGGTTGTCTGTATGTTACATGTTTGCTGGCTAGGGTTAACAGCCTGCTTCTGCTCAGAGAAAATTCTCTCCACCCTCCTGGGAAGGACAGTAAGATGGATCCTGGACCCAGACAGACAGGGTTCAATTTTTGGCCTGAGTGCCCCCTCCTTGTGCGGCTTCGGGTAAGTTGCTTTCTTACACTGAGCTTCATTCCCTCCTCTGGGAAGAAGGAACAGAAATCTCACCCTACGGACTTAGTCTGTGGATTGTATGAAGGGGCCTGTGGGACATCCTGCCATGCAGTAGGACTTGGCTGTAGTGGATATTGGCCTCTCCAGGCCCCCCTTGCTGCGGCCCAGGTTCTGAAGCTGAATCCATTTTATTTCCAGACCCAATTCCAGGGTTGGTTCCAACTCTGTCCCCCAGACCTTGGCAGATACCCTAAGCTGCGTCTTGCACCTGGGTTCTGTCCCCAGAGCTGCCAGAGCCTTGGCATCCATCACCCACAGACATGCCCCCACCTGGTGACGGTGTGCATGAAACAAAGTAGGCACAGGGACAGATGGCCTGGGACTCTCGTGGAGGGGGAGGTTTCCCACACCTGGCCTCCACTGGCTGCCCCCCAAACTGGGCCCATCAGGGAGGGTTCTCCTTGCCAACTGAAGTGGGGACTGTCCCAATGCCTGGCTGCCTCCCAGCTCTTGGCCTGCTCTCCCACCATCAGCATTTATGTTTGCAGGTGGCTGGGGACACTTTTCTTCCCCTGTTACTTGGCACGGACGGAGGGATTTGGGGGTACTCTGAGGAGTGGGGGACACCACAAATGCATATTGCTGGGGCCTGACCCAAGGGTGACTTTGGAAAGCAGTAAATGTGCAGGAGGAGACAGGGTGAAACCAACCTGGGGAACAGGAGGCAGAAGCGGCCTCTCCCAGCTCCCTCCCCACCCCCGCCCTGGCCCCTCGACACTCCATCCTCCGCTCAGCAACCAGAGGGACATTTTTTTCCCCACACCATGGGGTATGTGGGATCTTAGTTCCCCAACCAGGGATAGAACCCGTGCCCCCTGCATTGGAAGCCCGGAGTCTTAACCACTGGACGGCCAGGGAAGTCCCCAGAGGGACATTTAAAAACACAAACTGTATCCTCTCCTTCCTCTGCTTGGATCCTTCTGCGGCTGCTTTTGCCCCCCGGGGCTAAATCCCAGACTCTTTCCACTGCCTAGGAGGCCCCCACACCCCCTGAGCCATCCTCTTCCTGTTCATTCCCCTCCCCCATCTGGCCCCCCTTCCAGGCTAAACTCTGAGTCTCTGAACTTGCTTCATGCTTCTCACAGGCCAACCTTGGTCTCACCTCCAGACCTTTGCGCATGCTGTTCCTCTACCCAAAGTGCTTTTCCCTCCCCTTCACCTGGCGAACTCTTCAATCAAGTCTCAGCTTCAATGTCACCTCTTTAAGGAAGCCCCCCTTGATGACGTCCCCCGACCCCAGTCTGGGTTAGATGCCCTTCCCTGTGTGTCTACCATCAAAGCTCCGATCGCCCGTTGAGCCCCAGCTCCTGGTATGCATCATCTCGATGGAATTTTCACCCCTCCAGGGAGTCACCTCTGCGAGGGTCCCCATGACTCAGGTACCAGAACACAGGTCTGCCTGGCTGGCTAGGGTTTGAAACCTAGCTGTTCCGCCCATGCACCGTATGACTTCGGATCAGTGACCTCACCCATCTTGGATCCTGTTCTGTCATCTGCAGATCATGACTGCAGGTGGGGCTTGTTCAATGAGTGACTCAAAAATAAATGAAGGAATGGGACTTCCCTGGTGGTCCAATGGTTAAGACTCCACGCTCCCAGTGCAGGGGGCCTGGGGTTCGGTCCCTGGTCAGGGAACTAGATACTGCATGCCTCAACTAAAGATCCCGCATGCTGCAACTAAGGCCCGGCACAGCCAAATAAATATTTAGGAAAAAGAAAAAAAAAGAAGGAATGGATGAACGAACAAACAAACAAACGAATGAATTGTGCTTGTCAGCCTGTTTCACACACGGCAGCCAGGGGCGTCTCTTTAAAACCTGAATCAGAAGATCCTGTCACTCCTGCACCAAATCCTTCCATAAGTCCAGTACCCTCTCAATAAAGTCCACATTCCTCCCCGCGGCCCACAAGGCCCTGCACCACCTGCCCTCATCCCCTCCCTGCCCTCCCCTCCTCCCTCTCTCCCCCTCGCTCACTCTGCTCCAGAACATGGGCCTCCTCCCTGTTCCTCCAACGTTCCAGGCACAGTCCTGCCCCAGGGCCTTTGTACATGCTGTACCCACTGCCTGACACACTGTTTCCCAAACTCTTGGCCAAACCTAACTTAACCGTCACCTCTGCTGAGAAGCCTTCCCTGATCACCCTATCTGAGCACATGCCCAATTATTCTCTGCCCCATTCATTTTCTTCTTAGCTCCGATCCCCATTTGGTAAAAAAAATCCCTGCATTTGTCAGGGATGACTTACCTGTTCAACGTCCATGTCTCCTGCTAGAGCTGTGTCACCTTGGGCAAGCCTCTGCCTTCCTCTGAGCCTCAGTTTGTTCATCTGTCAAATAGGGGTATGAGCCACTAGGCAGTGGGCCCACAATTGGCCATCTTGTTCCCTGCTGCATCTCAGCACCTAGAACAGCGCCAATAAATGAATGGATGGATGAACAAACAATGAACAGGTTCATTACCTCTCAGAGCCCAAGTTTATCCTGCTTAGCCCCTCTCTGGTGGCCTCTCAGAGCTCTGTCTCTCTGGGGCCAATGAGCTGGGCTTAAGTGAAGGGGTGCTGGGTCCAGATGTCACTGTGGCATTTGTGTCCCCCATATACATCCCTGCTTCTGCCTATGAGGGAGGCAGATGGGCTTATAACATCCAGTGGGTCTCGGCCGCTACATCTCTGTCTGGGGACATGCCCAAGCCACTCGTCAGAGAGCCCATGTGGGAGCGTGTGCGGCTGTTCTCCCATGTGGGTCAGGATGCTTGCGGCCACCTGGGCCAGCGTCACCCCTGTAAAATACCAACCCGCATCCCCTGCCACGTGTTTCCTCCTGCCAGCTGCCTCTCGGCTGTGAGTTTCAAAACCTGTCACATTGGAGGGGGGCAGGAGGGTGAGGCACATACAAACGTCCCAAGAGGAATAATGTTAATTGAGCACTTACTATGTACCAGGCCCTGTTCCAAGGCCTTTATTACAGTTTCCACATCTAATTCACTCACAGTCCTACAAGGTAGGATGTCTGTATCATCAGCCCCATAGTATAGGTGGGGAGACCGATACACCAAGAGAAAACACGACTTGCCAAAGGCAGAGAGCTGGCAAGGATGTTTGATTGCAGCACTAGCTCCAAAAGCAGAAAGAACATGGAAAGCAACCTATATGTCCATCCACGCGGACCAGTTACGACAGTCTCATATTCCAAAGAATTGCAAACAGGTGTTCCGACAAAAACTTGCACGCATGTATTCATAGCAGCATGATTCACAGTAGCCAAAAGGCAGAAACAGCCCAATTGTCCATCGACAGGTGACGGATAAACAAAATGTGGTCCATCCATATAGCGGAATATGATTCATGTTAAAAAAAAGCAGGAAATTCTGACACATGCTACGATATGGATGAACCACAAAATACTATAAATAAAATAAGCCAGACACAAAAAGATAAATGCTGTCTGATTCCACTCATAGCAGGTCCCTAGAAGAGTCAAATCCATAGAGACAGGAAGTAGATGGTGGGGGCCAGGGGCTGGGGGAGGGGGAGGGAGAGTCAGTGTTTCATGGGGCAGAGCTTCAGTCTGGGGAGATGGGAAAGTTTTGGAGGTGGATGGTGGGGATGGTTGCACGACAATGTGAATACACTTAATGTCACTGAATTGCACACTTAAAAATGGTTAAAATGGTAAATTTGTTTTTTCTTTTTCTTTTTCTTTTTTTTTTTTTTTTTGCGGTATGCGGGCCTCTCACTGTTGTGGCCTCTCCCGTTGCGGAGCACAGGCTCCGGACGCGCAGGCTCAGCGGCCATGGCTCACGGGCCCAGCCGCTCCGCGGCACGCGGGATCCTCCCGGCCCGGGGCACGAACCCGCGTCCCCTGCATCGGCAGGCAGACTCCCAACCACTGCACCACCAGGGAAGCCCCACAATAATTTTTAATTTCAGAAGAATCGAAGCACTGACATATTATACAGTATGGATGAACCTTGAAAACCTTATGCTCGTTGAAAGAAGCCAGACAAAAAAGACCACACATTGTATGATTCCATTTATACGAAACGCCCAGAACGTCCACAGAAACAGAGAGCGGATTTGTGGTTGCCAGGGGCTGGGGGAGGGGAGGGGGAGTGATTGAGAATGGGGATGGGGTCACTTTTTGGGGGGATGGGAAAGTTCTGGAAGTAAATAATGGGGATGGTTGTACAACCTTGTGAAAGTACTTACAAAAATGAAGTGTACATTTTTAAGTGTTTAAAATGGTAAATTTTATGCCACGTATATTTCACCACAACAAAAGAAAAAACAGCTTGGTTTATTCTCTCAGTGGAGTAGTTGGCAGATGTATAAAAAGTGAGAATCCATGTACCCTAAAGAAATGATCTCAAAGGTGTATTGTTAAGTGATAGCAAGGAAAGTGCAGGATAGTATTTGAGTACACACACGTGTGTAAAAAAAATCGTGAAGGGAAGGAAAATATACACACAGGTGCTTATGTGTGCATATGTCAACCCTGGAAGGAACACAGGGACCTATAAAACTGGCTGACTCTGGGATGGGCACTGGATGACCTATCCCTGGGGGGATTCCTTTTTCCCTCTGTGAACTCTTTTGTACCTTGAAAGGCAGAAAAGCACGGTGGTTAAAAGCCTAGCTCTGCCTTTGACCAGCGGTGTGACCTTGGGCCAGTCACTTAACCTCTCTGTGCCTCAGTGACCTCATCTACAAAACAGGAATGACGATGCCCACCTCAGAGGGCTGTTTGGACGAGGCTATAATGAATTAACACCAATCAGGTGCTGGAAATGTGTCGGGGGCTGTAATACAAATAATAATAATAGCTGGTATTTATTAAGCATCTACTATGTGCTAAGAGCTTTGGATGCACAACTCATTTAGTTTTGAGGTTGGGGGAAAGTGACCCCATTGTACTGATAAGGAAACTGAGGCTCAGAGAGGGAATGTGTCTTTTTTTTCAATAAATATAATCATTTATTTCAATGGTTGATCATTTAAATGTTACCTTAAAAAAATCAGCCTGTTCACACATTTGTATATTAAACACTGAAGTGATTAGAGAGGGAATGTGTCTTAAGGTCATGCAGCAAAGCAGGGCAGAGCTGGGACAAGACACTTTTGTGGTAGTCTCCGCTTCCCCAACTATCCAATTCTGTCCATCTCTCAGGGGATGGTAAGAGAAACAGAAGTAAGTCAAAATGATCTAACTAAAGAAATGTTCGATGCCGGTGCTAAGAGGTCTTCTGATCAAGGAGGGTATCAGTGAGCAGAGTTTGGAGTGCAAGGGGAGGGTGGCTTCTCTAACCTTGTTCAAGGGCCAGAAAAGCCCCCCAAAAGAATTTTCAGCTGATATAAATATTGTGGCTCTGAGACTTGGACCCCAGAACTGAACCTTCAGAGAAGGGCTTGGTTGGAGGGAGCTCTTTCCGATACTGAGCACAGCCCACAGCTAGACAGCAGGGAGGTACAGCCTGGCTGGCTCTGGCCCATTCAACAAACTCAGGTTGATGATGGTGGGCAAGGCCTAGGGGCTAGGGGAGGTAGCAAGACAGGCCTGGAGACTGAATGGAGCATAGAGTCCAGCATGTGTAGACACTGAAAGGATGGGTCGAAGAATGGATGGGTAAAAACTGATGGATGAATGGGTGGGTGGGTGGATGGGTGGATCGATGCATGGATGCATGGATAAGTGGATGGATGGGTGAGTGGATGGATGGATGGACAGATGTGTGATTGGATACATGGATGAGTAGAGGTTGGATGGATAGGTGAGTGGATGGATGGATGGATGGATGGATGGATGGATGGGTGGGTGGCTGGATGGGTGGGTGGCTGGATGGGTGGGTGGGTGGATGGATAGATGAGTGGATGGATGGTGGGTGGACAGATAGCACTCCTAACTGTAATGACAATAATCTAGTGATACCATCTCTGCCTTACCAAGCAGACTGTGTGCTGAGCACATGACCTCACCAAATCCTCAGGCTGACTTTGGTGGGGGAGGTCCCACTGATACTTTCACTCCAGAGTTGCGGTATCTGAGGCTCAGAGAGGCAAAGTCCTTCCTTAAAATCTCAGTGGTGGGGACTTCCCTGGTGGCGCAGTAGTTAAGAATCCACCTGCCAATGCAGGAGACACGGGTTCGAGCCCTGGTCCGGGAAGATCCCACATGCCGCGGAGCAACTAAGCCCGTGCGCCACAATTACTGAGCCTGTGCTCTAGAGCCCACGAGCCACAACTACTGAAGCCCACGCACCTAGAGCCTGTGCTCCGCAAGAAGAGAAGCCACCGCAATGAGAAGCCTGCGCACCGCAACGAAGAGTAGCCCCCCAACTAGAGAAAGCCCGCGCTCAGCAACAAAGACCCAACGCAGCCAAAAATAAATAAAATAAATAAATTAAATAAAATAAATCTCAGTGACGAACCCTTCCTACCACTGTCCTGATATTGCCCTTGTTGAGGTGACCTCCCAGTGTGCACACCAACCAGTCATGTCTCAGTCCCCAACCTCCTCTCACTCCCAGGAGCATCTCACTTGGTTCGTCCCTCATCCTCCTGGAGGCAATGTCCTCACTTGGCCCTGGGAACCTGCACCCACCTGGCTTCCCTCTGTCCCCTCTGTTGGACCTTCTCAGTCCCTCTGCCAACTTCTCTCCTTCTCTGATCAGGTTCCAGACACAGGACAGCCCTCATGCATCTTCTCTCTTCCTTTTCTTCCTGGACAAATCCATCCCCATGGATTCAAATTTCTTCCATCATTGACCACCAGATTTCTGTTTTCAGAAGGAATCCCTCCCCTGAACTCCTAATATCTAACTTGCCCCCGACATCTCCATGTGGGCACCCAATTACCCATCTAAGCCAAATCTTGATTCTCACCCCTACCCCACCAACCTGTTCCTCCCTCATCCTTCCATCTCAGCTGATGGCAGCTCCAACCTTCCAGGTGCTCAATGCAGACACTAGTATCATCCTCCGCTTTCCCCTTTTCCCCACACCTCACAACCAGTCCTTTAGAAAACTCCATTGGCTCTGCTTCCACAATCTATCCAGAAAGTGCCCAGTTCTCCTCCATCTTCTATATCCTCTGGTCCAGCTCCATCACTGCCAGCTTGGACAGTTGCCTTCACCCTGGTCCCCTGGCTCCCACCCTTGCCCCCCCACAGTCTGTCCTGCCCATAGCAGCCACCAGAGGGCACGTGTGAGCACTTGAGTCAGGCCTCGCCCCCTCCTCTGCCCACAATCCTCCAGGGCTTCCACCTCCCTTGGGGTAAAAGCCCAAGTCCTCCCCTCTGCCCACAAGGTCCTGTGTGACGTGCCCAGTCCCCTCCCTGCCCTCCCCTCCTCCCTCTCTCTCCCTTGCTCACTCTGCTCCAGACACAGGGCCCTCCTCGCTGTTCCTCCAACATTCCAGGCACAGTCCTGCCCCAGGGCCTTTGCACGGGCTGTGCCCTCTGTGCCTGCTCAAATGCCACCTTCTCACTGGGGCCTCCCCTGACCACCCTGTTTAAGATTTACCTCCCGACACATCTTCATCCTCTTTTGCTCCTTGATTATTTTCCCTTAGCTCTCACCACCATCTGACCCACTGTACACATGTACTTATTTTTTACTGTACAATGTCAGCTCTTGTTAACTGAGACTTTTCATTCTGTTCTGTTCACCATTTCCTCCCAACCTAGGAAACCTAGGACAGCATCTGACACACATTTAATATTTGTTGAATAATTAAATGTTTAAGGGAAAGTCCCAAACCATTGAATAAGCTCCTACTATTGCCAGACCTCAGACGATTTGTCCAGGGAAAAAAGGAAATACAATTAGAGACAGGTGGGTAACCCATGAAAAGACCACGCCCATAACCAGTGCAGACCAGACTTTTCTGACCTCAGCTCCAAAATGTGGCAACAAACAAGGGAATACCTTCCCTCCGAGGTCTCCCTGGGGGCTGCGACATGCCTCCCATACCATGAACTTGGACCTCCACCCTCAGCCTCTGCTCTCCCTTGAACATCTCGAGTTTCTGACTTAGAGGACGTTTCTCTTCTGAGAATGCTCATGGAAGCCTCTCACACTCTGGGCCAGCAGCATGTGAGCCTGGGAAGAAAATGTAAAGGTCAATGTCTATAATTAAATTTTCCCTGAGATAAAAATAGCATCTTTGTAATCGTTTAAATGGTTCTGAGGGAAGGAAGGAAGGAGAGAGAGAGAGAGATGCCTGCAGTTAAAAAATTACAAGCTCTGGTCTCAAGCCCACACGAGCACCAACTATCCCGAGTTGAGTGACCTTCTTCCCTTGTAATCTGGTGTGTGTGGGTGTGTGCGAGCGTGCATGCACACACGTGATCATAGGAAACTCCAACTGATGCTGACTGTATGCTAAACTGGGGTCAGGAAGTCTGCCTGGAGATGGGGGCTGAGCTGGGATCAAGGGTTTCACCCAAATGAGCGGACCCTACATGGAGGACCCTAGGGGGTGACACAGGGAGGGATGAGGTGGGTCTGTGCCCTCTGCTCTGGGCCTTGGTTTCCCCTCCCTACACACTGGTATGAGACTCTGTTCTCCTGCTGCCCTTCTAGGGAGAACATCCCATATGTTGTTGGATCTGGGCTCCCCATTCTGTCCCCCGTTCTCAAATCCCCCCCCACTCCATCCTGTGTGTGGCCTGGGGGAGGGAGAGAGGAGGGAGAGGTACATCCACATGCCACTGAAATAAATTTCCTCCCTATTAATTTTCGATGCAGAAAGATTTATCATCATCTCCTCTCGCCTTTCTGCAGAGTTGACATTGAGTCAAAGAACCTTCCTCCCTGCCGGGGTGTGTGTGGGGTGTCCCGGGCCTCTTACCTGGAGCCTCTCCCTCTGCTCCCCTCTCCAGCCCTCAGATTCTCTGCTTGGGCGTCACTTCCCTAGACCAAGCCTCAGTTTCCTCACCTGAACTGATTATTTCACACCCATATTCACAGGCTCACAAAGAAGGTATCATGATGTCATCATGCTGGGTTGAAAAATAAAACAAGTCTTGATGTACTGTTCGTGAATTAATCCAATAGGTACTTACCAAGCCCCTACTGTGTGCCAGGCTGTCCTAGGCATCAGAGAAGCTGCAGAGACACACACACCGCAGACGAAACCCCTTGCCCTCACTTTAGCAATGAACAAAATTGAATTTGTAATGCGGGCAGAAGCAAAGCAGGTGTATCAAGATCATGTACCCATGTGCATAGAAAAAAGACTGAAAGGAAAACCATCAAAATAGTAACAGTGGGTATCTCGGGGGAACTGGATGTCTGAGAACTGGGTAATCTGCATCAAAAGGATACATCCCAAACCTCATGATCATGATGTGAATTTCACCTTAATAAGAATTAAAAGAAGAAAAGCAAAGAGAGAGCAGCCCTGGAGCTAATGATGATGTGACATTGACAGTACAGATAAAAATCTCAGACTAGGAGCTTCATGGGAGGAAATCCTGAATATATCTGAGAATCCAGAATCAACGAGAGAAACTATATTTCTAAGGACAAAAAAAAAGAAATAGCATAATCTCATTCAGTGAGTCACTCACAGGAAGGACTTAATCATGCAATATTTTGCATCAAGAACCTCCATCACGCCACTTTGCTAAAAGGATGTGTCCATTTCTTTCCATTTTTCGTTTGGATACTTGTGTGTAAAAATTTACTTGATATATAAAAGGCTTATATTGATATTTCCCATAAAGTTGTTTTAAATTAGTAAAAGAGAAGGAAGGAAGGAAGGGAGGGAGGGAGGGAGGGAGGGAGGGAAGAAAGAAGGATAAAAAGAAAGACCTTATAATATATATATGACCTCTGATCAGTCATTCCAGGACGTTTCCCCAAGAAGGTAATTGTGGATGGGACATACAAGTAGTTACAAGGGTGTTTGTTATTTCCCCGGTCTATAACAGCAACACATCAGATACAACCTAAGTGCTTAGCAATAGAGGATGAATTTGAAAAACACTATGTTGCCATTAAATAAATTACAATGTGTATAATTGCATAGAAAAAAGACTAAAAGGAAGCGCCCTTAGAAGTCTGCACGCTGGGGCAAGATAATAGCCAAGTTTCATTTTTTCTTTTTAGTATGTTGAGATTTTCTCAATTTTCTGCAGTGAACGGTGTTACTTCTGTGGTCAGAGCAGGGATAAACAACATCAGTACATCCTTGTTCTTAAAGAAAGAAGAAAGAGTGAGAAAGGAAACGTGGGTAAAGTTGGGGGTGGGGTGGGGGCACGATCCTGACTCCATCATTATCAGCTGTGGCGCTATTAAGACATGATCTTGGTTTTCTCACCTGTAGAATGGAAATAATGAGATCTACCTGACCACAGGGGTTCAGGATGAGGATTTGACAAACCCAGCTGTGGAGGGCATTACAGACTCTCACAAGAGGCTGTCACCTCTTGTCTAGAGACCACCCCAGTGTCCTCTGGCCTCCATCCCTGCCCCTGGCAGCCCAAGAGAGTTTCTGAAGTCACAGATTCAATCTCTTCCCTCCCCTGCTCAGACCCTCCTCTATTCTATGAAGCAGATACAGTATCATCAGTTCCACTTGGCAAATGATGAAACGGAAGCATGAGGACGCTATGCCCCTTTCTGGGGTCTTTGGTCCCAAGATCACCCAGATATTGAGGTCCAGATCCAGGACTTGAACCCAGGATGGTCTAGCTCTCAAGGCTACGTGCCTAACCATTGCACCACCCAACTTGTCCCCGTCCCCTCCCCACCCTCCCCTCCTCCCTCTCTCCCCCTCACTCACTCTGCTGCAGCGACACAGGCCTCCTGGTTGTTTCTCCAACATGCCAGGCACAGTCCTGCCGCAGAAAATCAAACCAGAACGAGATCCTGCTTTGCACTGATCAGATTGGGAGAGAACTGGAAAAAAATTGGATGAAATCAAGTATTGATGGGGGTGAGGGGAACGGGACGCATATACAGCAGCTGTGCAGCCTGACGACATCAAGTAAAACCCCAGAGCAGGGGCTTCCCTGGTGGCGGCAGTGGTTAAGAGTCCGCCTGCCAATGCAGGGGTCACGGGTTTGATCCCTAGTCTGGGAAGGTCCCACATGCCGTGGATCAACTAAGCCTGTGCGCCACAACTACTGAGCCTGCGCTCTAGAGCCCACGAGCCACAACTACCGAAGCCCGCACACCTAGAGCCCATGCTCCACAACAAGAGAAGCCACCATAATGAGAAGCCCACGCACCGCAACGAAGAGTAGCCCCCCAACTAGAGAAAGCCCGCGTGCAGCAATGAAGACCCAATGCAGCCATAAATAAATAAATAAAAAACAGAGCAGCAACTCCAGCCCTCAGCAATTAACCGAGAAGCATCTGCACGTGTGTGCAAAGACTCATGTTCAAGCATGTGCCCTGAGGAGTTGGTGATGTGTCCAGCAGGTGGGGACATGGTAGATAAACCATGGAACATGCATATTATGGAAACACATGCAGCCATTAAAAAAAGAGAGACTGGTCCACATGTCCTAACCTGGCGAGGTATCTGAGATGAAGGTTATTTGGTCCTACGAGTGGGATACTGACTGACCTGGTAAGAGTGACTCATTTAGGGAGGGCTAAGAAGCTGTCAGGCACCATGCAAGCCACATTGTGTGAATTATTTCATTAGATGAAATAATTCCAGAAAATGGAGGCACAGAGAGGTTAAGCAACTGACCCAAGGTCACACAGCCAGTGCATAGCAGAGCTAGGAGTTAAACACAAGTTCTTTGATGCCCACCTCTGTGTTCTTTCCCTGTCTGCCCCTGTTGTATCATTTATTCGTTCAACAAACATTGATCATCGCTGTGTGCCTGGCACTATTCTAGACACTGGAGGTCCAGCAGAGAGCAGAAGGGACAATATTTCCCACCTTCCTGGAGCTGCTGGAAGCTGGAGAGAGACAGAGAATATGCAAGCAAACAAACAACAAATGGTCATTTCAAATACTGATAATTGATAGGCAGAATTGAAACAGGGTGATGTGGAAAAAAAGTGATGGAGTGAGGGGATGCAACTTTAGCTGGGACGACAAAGGAGGGCCCCTCTGAGGAGGTGACATTTGAGCTGAGACCTGAATGATGAGAAGGAGAAAACCATGGGAACATGTGGAAGAATGGTGTTCCAAACAGAGGGTATAGCCTGTGCAAAGGGCCTGGGGCAGGACCATGCCTGGCGTGTTGGAGGAACAGTGAGGAGGTCCATGTGTCTGGAGCAGAGTGAACGAGGGGGAGAGAGGGAGGAGGGGAGGGCAAGGAGGAGATGGGGCTGGTTGTGCGGGGTCTTGTGGGTCTCAGGGGGACTTGGGCTCTTACCCAAGGGAGGTGGGAGCCCTGGAGGGCTGTGGGCAGAGGAGGGGTAGGACCTGACTCAGGTGCTCACGGGCGCCCTCTGGCTGCTGCTGGGAGGACAAAGCATAGGGGACGTGGGCAGGAGCCGGGGGACAGTACTGGTCCCGGTGGGTGATGATGGGACTCGACCCAGGCGGACGCAGAGGATGGGAAAGAAGTTATAAACATTCCAGCTTCACCTACCACCACCGTGAGTGGTTTATCCTCAGGGTGGTGGCACGTTTCTCCCCATTACCACCTGCTTTAGAGAACCCCCGTGATCAGCTGCAGCTGCCAGAGCCTCCCAGCCAGCAGTGCCCTTTGGGGCCCAGAGACACGCAGCGTGGTCCCCAGGCCACACAGCAAGCCAGATGCAGGACCAGACCTCGGGACCCCAGTGCCACCTCTCTGCTGGCTCAGCTGTGCTCTGTCTCCTCTTCCAGGGGCAAAGATTAGGAGTTTGTTGACTGGTATTATTTTTATTGATCTTTTAACAAGTGCTCAGCAAAAAAGGCACACTTGGCTCAGCTACTTCCATGATATCTAAATGATTCATTTAAATGGTCCTGGGTGTGCAGGCCGCTAGGTGCAAAAAGCCTGCAATTTGATCTTTTTCGATTGTTTCTTTTTCAAGCTGTTGTACAGGGTGACCAACTCATCCTGCTTTGACAAGGACTTCCCTGGTTTTAACACTGAAAGTCCCTCATTGCAAACCAGGATGGTCGATCATCTTACTCTGATGGGAGAACCGTGTGAAATACACACACTGTGCATAGGTGGAATGGGGGTTCCTCAAATGGGGTTGATGACAGTTCCTGTCTCATTAGAGTCTGTGAGGGGTGGTTGCGACAATAAGTGTCCTGGTTTTGTTTGGGGCTCTGTAATAAGGTATTGTCCCATAGTTATAGTTGGACCTTACACTTGGATCTGAGCTTCCTAATGGCAAAAGGGAAAAGAGAAACATAATTTCTTTTTTTTTTTTTGGCCACACCGTGCAGCTTGTGGGTTCTTAGTTCCCTCACCAGGGATCAAACCCAGGCCCTAGCTGTGAAAGCGCCAAGTTCTAACCACTGGACTGCTGGAGAATTCCCCAGAAACATAATTTTTTTTTACCTAAAAAAAAAAAAAAAGCCCTGGTATATAGCAAGCACTCAATAAAATTCTGGCTCTTACAGGGTGGGTGAAGGACCCAGGGTTTCTTATAAGGGCACCTGTTCGGGGGAGAGGATGCTTCAAGCTCCTTCTAAACTGTATTACAGCAAAAGTGACCTCAGATATTTCTGCCCTGGATGGACGAAGAAGTTCACAGTGAGCCCCAGCTTAATAGGCAACTCCTCTGTTGCTCTACAACCTTCTATGGCTCCCATGGCTCTCTGGAGTCAATCCCACCCCCTCCCCTCCAGACCACGGTGCCCATGATGACCACAATGGGTAACTTAGTCCCCCCACCCCTGAATCACCCTTAGCATCCACTCACGTTCCCACCTCCAGACCTTTGAAAGCAGTTTTCCCTGCCTGAAATACCCTTCTCTGCTCACCTGGAGAACCACTTAGGGCCAGAGGCAGCCCTTTCCTTTTGGGAGTCCTTCCCAGTATCGAACAACTATTCCTGGAGCACCTATGGCAGGAGTCAGCCAACTGCAGCCCCAGGGCCAAATCTGGCCCCCTGCTTGTTTTTGTAAATAAAGTTTTGTTAAAACACAGTCATGTCCATTCACTTATATGTGTCTATGGCTGCTTTGCTGCTACAATGGCAGAATTGGGTAGTTGCAACAGAGTTCATCTAGCCTGCAAGGTAAAAATATTTACAATCTGACACTTCAGAGAAAAAGTTTGACTCCTGACCGAGTGGATGCCCAGCCCTGGGCTGGATGTGTGGACACATTGGCAAAGGAGATGGACACAGTTCTGTCCTCACAGTGCTCTTGATTCAGCGAAGGAGACAGATGACAAATAAAAATCACAGGTTCTGAAGTTAGCCCCAACTCAGGTGGACACAAAATATGGCTGCTTTTTTCCCATAATTCATCTTAATTTCTGATTCAGAAACCTCCACTTCTTCTAGTACCAGTTCCTCTTGGGGGTCCATTTGCTGAAGCCATGCTCCACTGCTGGGTCTTCTCCAGGGCCAGGGAGGAGTGCACCTGACTAGGTCCTTAGCCGTTCATCAGCCTACACAAGTGGCCTCACTGCCCTTCCCAGCCTCCCTCGACTCAGAGCGATAAAGAAGATTATATTATAATTGGAAACTTCTATACATCAGAAGACACCAGAAACCAAAATAAAAAGAAGTAACAAAACAGTATGGTGGTCCCTCAAAAATTAAACATAGAATTACCATTTCATTTAGCAATTGCCCCTGTGGGTAGATACACAAAAGATTTGAAAGCAGGGACTCCAAGAGTTACTTGCACACCTGTGTTCACAGCAGCATCATTCACAGTAGCCAAAAGGTGCAAACAAACCAAGTGTCGGTCGACAGATGATGGATAAACAAATTGTGGTCCATCCATACAGTGGAATGTTATTCAACCTTTGAAAAGGAAGATTCTGACACCTGCTACAACATGGATGAACCTTGAGGATATGATGCTTGGTGAAATAAACCAGACACAAAAGGACAAATACTGTTTGATTCCACTCATAGGAGGTCCCTAGAGGAGTCAAATCCACAGAGACAGGAAGTAGATGGTGGGGGCTGGGGGAGGGGCATGGGGAGTCGGCGTTTAACTAATGTTCCCTCTCTGCCCTCACCTCTTATTCTCTACCTTGTCTCTCCCCTCCAGCCAGCCAGCCTCCTCACTGTTTATTATTATTATAGTTGTTGTTATTATTAAAAACTCATTTATTTAATTTATTTTATTGTGGTAAATATAGGTAACATAAAAAGGTTTTAATCATTTTTAAGTGCACAGCTCAGTGACACTAAGCACACTCACCCCCTCCCCATCCACATAAGTGGAATCAGACAGTATTTGTCCTTTTGTGTCTGGCTTATTTTACGGAGCATAATGTCCTCAAGGTTCATCCATGAGCCAGACTGTCCTTCCTTTTTTAAGGCTGAAAAAGATTTCATTGTATGGATGGACCACAATTTGTTTATTCATCATCTGTCAGTGGACACCCGGGTTGTTTCCACATTTTGAATACTGTGAATCATTCTGCTATGAACATAGGTGTAAACGTATGTGTCTGAGACCCTGCTTTCAATTATTTGGGTTATATATCCTCACTGTTCTTTGAACATACCAGGAATGATCCTGCCTCAGGACCTTTGCACTGGCTGTACCCTCTGCCTGGAGTGCCTTCTCCCGGATCTTTCCACAACCGGCTTCTTCTCATCTAACCCTGGCAGCCTCAGGCTGACCCAGCCATCGCTCTTCATCAGGACACTGGCAACCTGGCCACCCAGAGAAACCTCCACCCAGAGAAGTCTTGCTCTGAGTAGAATGACTCCTATTTTATCAAGCCCCTCTGTACATGCCTTTGAATCCTACCATATCCCTGCCTTGGAGCCCAGATACAGTCACGCGGGAATCGTGAGAAACATTTCAGGGTGGATGACAGTAACAAAAAAGTGATACACTGATGTTAATAATGATTATAAAACAGTCACCATGTATCACATTCCTACCTCGTGCCAGGCAGGCGGCTAAGTGTTTTGTGTGTGACATCTTGTTGAATCTGGAGAGATGGGGATGATCACTGCACCCATTTTACAGATGAGGAAACTGAGGCTCAGCCAGGGAAAAGCACTTTCCTAAAGTGGCATTACCAGGACTCAGACCCAGGTCTGTCTGCTCCATGAATCCCAGCTCCATGGTCCCCAGGGAACATAATTCAAGGCAGATCCATATGGGGTGGGTTATAAGGGCTGGGACAGGGTGGCAGTATCCACCTGGCCACCTCTGTATTCTTTGCAGTGAGTAAATCGCACCCTGTTAGAGCTCCCAGCTTCTGTGTCCATCGTTTGATTTTTCTCTTCATCATGTGCACTGCCCCATTCTCCACTGTCTGGGCTGGGTGGTTAGTATCATGCACCATCTAGGACTTGGCAAAGAGCATCCCCTAGCGGGATGCCTTGCTGCTGTTTGTAATAATGATGCTTTTGTGTGACATCATCCACATGGCCTTGGTCAACCCTCTGGGGTGGGCACCATGGACATCCCCATTTTACAGATGAGAAGAATGAGGCTTAGCAAGGGGAAGTCTCTTACTCAAGGTCCCACAGGAAGATTCGAGTCTGGGCAGCCAGACTCCAGTCCTCAAGGCTGCATCACCTGGCTCTGTGCCTGGCTGCATGATGGCATTTTGCTTTATTATTTCTCGGGTGCCCTGTTAATCGTCCGAACCAAGCGATTAAGCACATTCTTTATATATGGCCCGATGTCTAATTGTCCAGACCGTGGAACCAGTGACTCAAAACCTCCCTCCCTAATTGTCTTTCCTGCACAATTAGTACATCGTTATTTATGGTTCTGTGGTTGCCTGAACTTCTGCAGTCTACCAGCCTTGCTTCTAATCATCCTGACTCTGTAATTAATGCCTTGTACTAGGCCATCTCCTTTGCTCTGTGTATTTAGAGCCATGCTCATTCCTGGGGTGAGGGCTGGCAGTGCCCAGAAGAGGAAAATGCAGCCCTTGCCTACAGGGAGGTCACTGTCTAGTTGGGAAGACAACAAGCAAATGCAGAACTTGCTTTAGGCTCATGGGAGCCATAAATCCTGGTTGTAGAGTGAGGTACAGATTGAAGGTGCCCTCTGCTGGAGGAAAGGCAATGGAAGCTGGGTCATGCAGGATGCATAGGAGTTTGTGATGTGGAAGGGAATTCCAAGCAGAGGGAAAAACATGTGCAAAGGTTTGAATGTTGGAAAGAGCTAGGGATTTGGGTGGGGAGGTTAAGAATCAGTGAAACAGGCTAGAGTGTAGCATTATGACAGGAGAGAATTTAGGGAGAAGGAGAAAGACTTAATGGGGGTCCTATATGAAGACACTGAAGAGCAGGTCGAGGGGCTTAGATTTTATCCTCTGGGGATCCACAGGAGGATTTGAGCAGAAGAGAGATTTGATCAGGTTAAATTTTAAAAAAATAATTACTCTAGTCACCTTAGGGAGAGTAAATTGGAGGGGGAGAAAATGGAGACCATGAGACCAGGAAGGAGGTGATTTCTGTTGTCCAGAGATAAAGTTAAGGTGAAATTGAGTGGATCAGAGGCTGTGGGGAGGGAAAGGAGTGGATGGATAAGAGAGAGATTTAGAGGATAGAATGGATAGGATGTCGAAACTGATAGGTGATGGGTGAGGACATGGGAGGAGGGGCAGTGGATGCCCAGGTCTTTGATCAAAGGGGATGTGAGATGGGTTGATGGAGCCATTCCTAAGAAGAGGACAGGAAGGTTTGTAATGTTGAACCAGAGGTGGGACAAGCTGGCTATTCTTGTCTGGAGCACAGAAAGCTGTTCAGGGCTTGGGATCAGACTTGGTAGGAATCGCCAAAGCTGCAGGAGTGGATGAGTTCACCAAGAGAGAGAGCGGAGACCTGGAAGCAAGAAACCAGTGTCTGTTGTTATAAGCCACCGAGAGCGCAGGGCAGCAGGCAGGGGCAGGGGATGTTTGTTATTCGGCATGATCACAGCATTAGCTGGTTACTACAAGTCTCCATAAACAGATTTTGAGCCCTCCGAGGTCAGGCCCCTTTTGATAGACATGGAAACGTATCCCATCTGGAGCAGCTCCATCCACACACCTCAGAAATCACCAACTAGACAAGAATCCAGCCTCCGGCAGCTGCTCCCTGAATTAAGAAACTCAGGGGGTTCCAACAGGTTCTGTGGTAAATTACCCATGAAAGTACCAGGGAAAACCTAGCTCGGGGGTGGGGGGAGAAGAAGACCTGTGATGATATATCTATAGGAAAAAAATAAAAAGATTTGGGAGCTCAGTGGTGGAATGTTCTATAAGAACCTTTTAAAAGCAAACACAGGAGACATGAGCAGTTTTTTAAATGACAGACAATACAATGGAAGATAATATATTTAAAACCCATATCAACTGTTAACAGACCATAAAAATACAGCTACATTAATCTGAGCTGTCTATCACGGGCCTTCCGAGCAGCTGTGTGATTTTATAGTTTCACTCTTGGAGGTTTCCTTGACACTTTCACAAATACATCTCAATTTATTTGGATAAGGACAATAGAAATATTGAGCTTTTCTGTTTTTCTTTCTTTCTTCCCCTCTTCTTCCTCTGCTGGCTCCCTGAACAGATATGACAGAGCTGGCCATGCAGAGCTTCTTTAAATTTAAAAAAGAATTTTTTTTGACTTGGAGAAAATTTCCTATTGGGTTCTAGGGCCCCAGTATATCAGGGTGGTGGGGAAAGGCCAGGTTGGTGCGTTAGTTGCTGTGTCTGTAGGCAAATGCCTCACCCTCTCTGAGGTCTGTTGGGAAAGATCCTGCACACACCTGCTCCTCTTCCCCGGGTCTCTCTATACAGAGAGCACTACCGACACCTGGCTAAAGCCACGCCCCTGTAGGATTGCCCACCATCACCACCACCACCACACCACAGCCACTGCTCACCTCCCGGCCCTCCCCTCCTCCCCTCCCCCGGCTCACTCAGTACCCACCACAAGGGTCCCCTCGCTCTTCTGCCTACTTGCCAGGAACTATCCTGCCCCAGGGCCTTTGCACTTGCTGTTTCCTCTGTCTGGAAGGACCTCCCCTCATTCTTCCCACAGCTGGCTCTTCTTCCTGTTTCAGCTTAATGCCACCTCTTCCCAGAGGCCCACCCTGACTAACCCCAGCTAAAGAAGTTTCCCTGTCTTTCCTTTCACATCACAACATGTTCTGTATCCTTCCCAGCACTTACATTCTTTGAAAATATTTTATTTGCCCATTCGTTAGTTCACTGCCTGCCTCTCACACTAGACTGAGCTCCATGAAGTCGGGGGTTGGTTGGTTTGTTTTCTTTTTTTTTTTAATTAATTAATTAATTTGTTTGTTTTTGGCTGCATTGAGTCTTAGTCGCTGCACACGGGCTTTTCTCTAGTTACGGCAAGTGGGGCCACTCTTTTTTGTGGTGCACGGGCCTCTCATTGCGGTGGCGTCTCTCATCGCAGAGCACGGGCTCCAGGCGCACAGACTCAGTAGTGTGGCTTGCTGGCTCCAGAGCGCAGGCTCAGTAGCTGTGGCGCACGAGCTTAGTTGCTCCACGGTATGTGGGATCCTCCCGGACCAGGGCTCGAACCCGTGTCCCCTACGTTGGCAGGCGGATTCTCAACCACTGCGCCACCAAGGAAGCCCGGTTTGTTTTCTTTTGTTGGTCTATTTCGGTCACTGATATCTTCCTCGTGCACGGAACAGTGCTTGGTACACAGTAGGTGCTCAATAAATGTTGAGGGATTGAATGAAAGGGGAAGGGACTAGGCCACTCCCAGGCCAGGGAATGCTGGGACAAAGCCTTGGAAGTAGAATTTGCAATTGGAAATTGTGGGCCCCAAGTGTCTGGTGTGGGACCCCAACCTTTCCTTCTTCCAGGGAGGGGTTCCTATCTGATGGTTCAAGACCCCCAATCCAGCACCATGCCAGACACTCTGGGTTCTGCTGCCCATGTGCCCCCTCCCTGTGACAGCTGGCGACAGCTTCCTGGCCAAGAAGGGTCCTCCCCTTAGCCCCGCCCTGCCCTACTGCCTCCCCATCAGAGGCATCCAAGAAGTTGTCACTGCTGCAGACGAAACCTGCTTGGTGCTGGGGAAGGCCCGGCACAGTTGTCCCCAGGATGGAACATCTGGGCCGCATGTTACCGGCAGTTGGTGGGAGCTGGGACACTGCGAGGCACGGTGACATCTCTGGGAGGCTGGGTGGCCCTGAGTCACCTCCTGGTCCTACCATCTGTCTGCGACCAAAACTTCCCTGATGATTTCTCTGTGCCAGGGAGGAAAGAGTCCCAAAGCTGACTGTCATCCCTAATTCTTTCAGCCTCTCCCTCACCATGTCCTTCCATCAGTGAGGCCTGGGGCTTTATCTCCAAATGATACCTTGAATTCAAGCACTTCGCTCTATCCCACTCCTGCTGCCACTGCCTGGGCCAGGCCACCGTCATCACTCGCCTTGACTAGTGCAATGGCACCTCTGGGGTTTTGTCCCAGCTACCTCCCTACCCTCGCCTCCTCTCACTCTGTTCCAGCCACGCCAGCCTCCCTGCTGGTTTTGGAACACACCAGGCATGGTCCAGCCTAAAAGTCTTTGCTCATGCTGTCCCCTCTGCCTGGAACAGTCTTCTCCCCAGATCTCCCCATGGCCGGCTCCTCCTCATCCTCCAAGTCTCTGCTCAAATATCACCTCCTCCAAGAAGCCCTCCTGATTTTCTTTGCATAGTCAATCTTAGTCCGGTCGGGCTGCTATAACAGAATGCCATAGACTGGGTGGCTAATAAACAAGACACTTCTCACAGGTCTGAAGGCTGTAAGTCCAAGATCAAGATGTTGGCATATTTGGTGCTGCCGAGTTCAGACACCAAATGATTCCTGGTTCGTAGACAACCGTCTTCTCACTGTGTTCTCGCATGGCAGAAAGGGTAAGGGAGCTCTCTGGGGTCTCTTTTATAAGGGCACTCATCTCATTCATAAGGACTCCACCCTCATGATCTAAGCACCTCTCAAAGGCCTCACCTCCTAGTACCATCACATCAGGGATTAGGTTTCAATGTATGAATTTGGAGAGGACACAAACATTCAGCCTATAGCAATCTCCTCCATGCTCCACCCACTCCATGGGTCATCTTCTCTCTGCCTAGAACTCTCCTCTCTTTGCTTGGCAAATTCCTGTTCATGCTCTTAATCCCAGTTTGTTCCAGTCTCCCAGCCCTCTGGGTCCCTTCTCCTTGACCCCAAGGGGATGGGTGGGTCTGTGTCCAGCTCTGTATCCCTGCCATCCTGCGGTCTCTTGGGGACCTCACAGCCCAGGGCTGGATACACAGGGGTTATCATAAAACATTTGCTGCCCTGTCACTTTCCCTCCTCAGACCCCTCTTGCCCTGGGTTTCCTTCCAGAATTTCCAGGGATAGGGGGCTCAGCCGCAGTGTCTGTTTGGAAGGGATGGGGTAGCTGGGGGTTTGAGGGGACCATCTTGAGCCTGGCTTTGCACAGTGCACTCACTTCTTAAACTTGGGTTTTCAGTTTCTTTGGGGGGGCTCCACAGTCCCTGATGGAAATTTTAGAAGGGTCTGAAGCCTCTCCAAACCTCTCTTTGGCAGTGCCCGTGTCCCCCTCTGGCTACCCAAGGCCCCAACCCCCTCCTGGCATCTCTCTCTTAGTCTCAGACCCCTGCCCCCATTGCCAATGGCAGATGTCACCTCGGAACATTCAATCATATTATCAGAGGCATCAAAGAGCCTAGCAGTGAAAATGGTTGACCCTGGAGCCACGTGGCCCAAGTTTAAATCCCAGGTTGCCCTTTGAGTTCATTCTGTGTGACCTTGGGAAAAGCATTTGTCCTCTCTGAGCCTCAGTTTCTCCATCTCTAAAATGGGGGTAATGGTACCTACCTCTTAAGAATTAAATGAGTTCCTATGCTGTTTATTTCCAATATAGGGCTGGGCACGCAGGTGTTGCCCTAAGAAGTGTGTTAGCTGCTGTTATTATTATATTTTTTAAATCCCCCAGGGCCCAGTCCCAGCCGTGATCTCCCCTGCTCCTGAGTACAGAGTCCTGGCCCCAGCCCCTGCTCTGTGCAGAGCAGCCACCAGTGCTAAAAGAAGATTCTAGAAGAAGGGGGAAGGGCTGCCTGGTGGCTCCTCTCAGAGCCACATTTGCAGAGCGAGCCCAGTGCATTGACTTAGAACAGAGGTTTTTGTTGGGGACTTTGGGCAGTTTAGCAGGGAGGGGCTAAAGGTCCCAGTCCCACCCAGGTGGCTCCTGACACTCTGAGCAGCCCCAGGGGGAGTGAGCTATAAATCAAGATCTCACAGGCGACATCCCCTTCACGTGCCTGGGAACCTTGAAGAAACCCAGTTCCAGCCCCTAGCAGTGACCCTGGGGGAGACCTTTGCCTGCAGGCGCAGCCAGCCAATGAGAACCCCCGCTGCAGGTGCCTGGAAACCGTTTCCATGACACCCAGGAGCCTCGGTCCCTGGAAGGGCCTGGTCCGAGGGTGAGGGGCTGGCGGGTGGGGTGGGGGGAGAGAAATGCTTGCTCGGTAACCATGGCAACGCCAGCAGCTGCGGGAGGCAAGCCCAGCTGGCACGGAGGCGCCTGTCCCCCGGATCCCAGTGCTGCCGCCGCCCCCAGGGCCCTCCTCCTGGCACAGGCAGGGAGACTGAGGCCCAGAGACACCTGTCATCCACTCTACGTTGCCCTTCGGAGATGAAAATTGCATCGTGCCTGTGCCAACGTGAGGGGCCCTCATAGGAAATGGTGGGGCCTTCGGAGGCAAAGCTAAGACCCTGCAGGCTTGGCCAGGGGGCAATCCAGGAGGGCTTCCTGAAAGAGGTGAGCATTTCCCAAGCATCATTGGTAATGGTTGTTGGCACGTCAGCACCCCACCTGTTCCACAATTTATTTAATATCTGCCTTCCACTGACTCATGTCTTCACAAGTAAGTGTATTTAAAAACAGAGTCTCTGCTTCTCTCCTGCAAATGAAAAGCTGGTTGCACCTGCCCAAATAGAAGTGGGTGACAAAACACATGATGGAAACAAAACACAGTTATTCCATCTAGCAAGGAGTCACTGCCCCCTCAAGGTTGGGGGCTGCAGCCTGATCTCACCTTGCTTACAAGACGATGAGTGAGAGAGAAGGGTTAAAACCCCCTGAGTTCCCAGCACTCTCTCCTTTGCATCATCAGAAGTAATGAAAGATTGGAAAGGGACTCATTTCTCCCCATGTGAATTAATGCTATTTATGCAATCATCCAGAATCACTCTGGGCTGCAATATTGAGGGAAATCCTGACCTGCAGAATGAGGATTTGGTTAGGTGGAAAGGAAGGGTGTTCTAGGCAGGGGGGCACAGCATCGACAAAGGCTCAGAGGAAGGATTCGCGAGGAGAGGGTGCAGTTGTGAGAGATTTTTTCCCCAGGCCGGAAGGAACAGCATCTTCTGGTCTTTCTGATGTTTTCCAATGGAGGAGGGAATAAAAAAGCAAATGAACAATGATGTCCAAGTGGGAGGGGACTTAGGGCTTTGGGTTCTGAAAGAGTAGTGTATGAGGTTGTCTGGGTGGAGGAAGTGTTACATGGGTGGTGATTCCAGGAAGCAGCAGAAAGGGAGGGGAGATGGAGACAGGCAAGGGAAGGAGCCAATACGGGAACATCAATGAGCAGTGTCTGTTGTGAGCATCTGGGACCCAATCCTGCTGGGGATCTCTGGAAGACTGTGTACAGAAAGCCTCAGAGTTGTCCCATTTGTATTTTAAAGGCTCTGACAAGTCCTGCAAAAGAGATACCTGTTGAACAGTTTCCCAGATGAGCCTGAACATAAACTCTTTAGCCACAGCAGTTTTCTGGACACATTTTTTGAGGCATCACATCATCCAACTGCCTCCTCTTGGCCTTCTCTTATATCTAGGTTGTGAGGTGAGAGAGAGAGAGAGAGAGAGAGAGAGAGAGAGAGAGAGAGAGAGAGAGAGAGAGAGAGAGAGAGGGAGGGAGGGAGGGAGGGAGGGAGGGAAAGAGAGAGAAAGAGAAAGAGAAAGAGAAAGAGAGAGAGAGAGAGAGAAAGAGAGAGAGGAGGGCTAACAAAACTGACAATAAAATAAAATTAATATAATTGTTATTCTTTCCCCAAGAGGCCATGTACTGGCTAATGTATCTGAAAAGCCCAAAGTTCTCTTCTTCCAAGTCTGGCTGGACCCAGGAGCTGAGATATAGCTATTGAGGCTATTTTTAAAACATATGCCTTTATCGAGGCATAATTGACATGTAAATAGGCAAAAGTGTGTACTTTGATAGGTTATGACATATGTATATGTCCATGAAACCATCACCACAATCAAGATAATAAATATATCATGCCCTAAATTTTCCTTGTGCCCTTTAATAATGTCTGCCCAACACATGAAGAAAGGGTGGCACTGTGATAGGGCATGGAGTTTGAGAGATGAAACCTGCTGCCGTGGCTCTGTTTCAGGTGTGAGAAATGGAAATTTAACAGGTCTGGGAAGAAAAACATATAAACAGATTCCAGCAACTGCAAATTCCAGGGTCCAGCTTCAGGCATAGCTGGATCCAGGAGTTGAGCTGATGTTATTGGAGGTCTGTTTCAGTGTTTCAGCTTGGGTTTCCTCTAGGTGAGCTTCATTCACAGTCAGGCCCCCCATTCATAGAGTCAAAAGAGACCCCAAGCTCCAGACTTATTTCTCTTCCCAGTCAGCCAGGCAAGCAGAAATGAAAACCCTCTTGCCTATTGGTTCCAGCAAAGACCATGGATAATTCTGACTGGCTTGGCTCAGGTCACATGGCCACCTCTGAACCAATCACTGTGGCTGAGGGACGTGACATTCCCACTAACCAGCTCAGGGTCACTCTAGAGCAAGAAGTATGCCAGGGTGGGGTCAGGCTGGGAGTGGGGAGCAGGGGTCCCCCCAAAGCAGAGCCAGTATTTGTCACCCATGGCATCTGAACTGGCCCAAACAGCCAGGGCTTAAATCTTAGGTTCACCATGACAGGCTGTGTGACATTAGGAAAATGGCTTGCCTTCTCTGGAAGTCTGTTTCTCAATCCACAAAAAGAGACCTATAGGGAGCCCATGATTGAGTCCTTGAGACATTGGGCTTCGACGTGTCTGGAATACCCAGGAGCCTGGAGAGGACCCTGCCTTCCTCCCACCTCTGTCCTGGGACTCCAAGGCCCTGATTACTGAGTCCTTACTATATGCCAGGCCTTATCACATGGGCCTTACCACCCCAGTCTCAGCACATCCTAGAGTAAAATTCATAGGCAACATAACTGACCTACACATGTCATTTCAAAAACATATAACTTGCTAGTTATAATATAAAGGAGAAATAGAAAGAATATTCTTTATAATAAAATTCTGTGTATTTCAATATGTAAATGTCCCAGCACAACCATACTAAAAGATACAGCAAAGCCAGCAGAGGCACCTCCGCCTCATGGGCCCCCATCAATGCTTCTCTGGATCAGGGCAGTTACCTCTACCTTGGTCTCCTGGTTCTCTCCTTCGCTCCCCACAGTCTGTCTTCCCTGAAGCCCCTAAAGGACCCCTGTGAGCACCTGAGTCAGGTGCCTCTCCCTCTCCTCTGCCCACACCCGTCCAGGGCTCCCACCTCCCTCAGGGTACAAGCCCAAGTCCTCCCCACCACAGCTCCCAAATCTGTGGACCTGCCCCCTCCTTGCCCTCCCCTCCTCCCTCTCTCCTCCTCGCTCACTCTGCTCCAGCCATGTGGGTTTCCTTCATTGTTCCTCCAATACACCAGGCACAGTTCTGCCCCAGGACATTTGCACAGGCTGTGCCCTCAACCTGGAACGCTTTTCTCCCAGACATTCCTATGTCTGATTTCTCCTCACCCGTGAAGTCTCAGCTCAAATGTCACCTTTTTTCAGAACTCCTCCCTGACCCCCAGTTACATGCTCCTCGCCCTCCCTCCTTCACTCCCTATCGCATCCCTCCCTTTGCTCTTCTCTGAACACCGCTTTCTGATTTTTCTTTAATTCAGTTCATTCTTTGTTGCCTGATCCAGGAGCCCCGTGGGAGCTGCTAGAACAGTGCCTGGCACATAGCAGGCTTCAATAAGTGTTCATTCAATGAATGTTTAGATGAGTACATCTTCTCATGCCCGCTTTCTGGATGAGGAAGCTGAGGCATGGAGAGGTTAGTTGGCTGGAGGGAGAGCCAGGCTTGAGACACTCTGAACTAACACTCTCAACTCTGATGCTGAAACCCTGGTTCCCCAAAGACCCAGACTGTGAATACAGAGGAGGGGGGAGCGGCAGTGAAGGAGTTAAACCTCCCCCCCTCCCCCCCCAACTTGAGTCACCAGGCCTGGGTCACTTTGTGCCGAATTCACACATCCACACACGGTTTCTGGCTCCCTTGGCTCACCACCACCCCACAGGGGGAAGTATATTCGTCTCCATGGCAACTGTGTTGTCTCCCGTCTGACTGGGGCTGAGTGACAGCCACTGGGCCAGATGAAGTCACTCGCCACCCACACAGGAGAGACAGGAGCCGGCCCAGAACTGCCAACAGCAGGGACAGACTCAGAGGTTCACCTCACCCACCAGCAGGCAGGAGCTGGGGGAAGAAATCTGCCCACTGCCCGCCATTCCACCATCATAGCTTTGTGCCTTGGTGTCTTAAAGACTTTGCTGGCTCTGAGGCTTCCGAGAGAGCTTAGATCTCAGGTGTGTGGGATTTGAATGCCCCGAAGGAGAGATTGCATCTGATCCTTTTTTGTAACTCCCACTCCCAGCACTGGGCCTGGCACATAGTAGGTGCTCAATAAATGCTCGAGGGCTTCCCTGGTGGCTCAGTGGTTGGGAGTCCGCCTGCTGATGCAGGGGAGGCGGGTTCGTGCCCCGGGGTCTGGGAGGATCCTGCATGCCTGTGGAGCGGCTGGGCCCGTGAGCCATGGCCGCTGGGCCTGCGCCTCCAGAGCCTGTGCTCCGCGACGGGAGAGGCCACAGCGGTGAGAGGCCCACGTACCGCAAAAAAATAAATAAATAAATGCTCGAGAAGGAAAGGAGGGAGAAAGGGAGGTGGGGGATTGTTGGCTAAAGCACTTTAGTTCTTACCTAACCGTCTAGATTTCTTCCAGGATTTTTCTTATCATCCAGCACTTCCCTTATCCGTTAACCTTTTCATTACCAGCTCACACCTTAGTTATCAGCTCACACTTTAGTTATCAGCTAACACCTCAGCTATCTTCTTTATCTGAAATGTTCAGGGAAGGCTGAAGAATGGGGCAATGAGCCTCAGAAAACAGGATTCTTGCACTCAAACCCTTCCTTCCCTCCCCACCAACTCCCAGGGTCGTAGAGGGAGTTGACTGGTTTTGCAGGAAGCTGGGGAGGGGAAGTTCAGAAACCAAAGGGAATCTCAAGGTGAAAAACGTGGGCTCAGTTCTTAGGAAGGATTTTCATGCCAGTGGAACTATCCAAAACCTGAATGGGCTGCCTTAGGTGGTAATGAGGTCCCCATCACTGGAGGTAGCCAAGGCAACCTAGAGAACCACGCTTGGGATGACATGGAGGGAACTGGAACAGGAGGATTCCAAGAGTCCTTTCTTTTTGATTCTAAGATTTGGTGACAATTCTAAGATTCTGTGCCTGAAATTCATCAGCAAACTCCAAGCTTCCACAATGACAGAAGTCTGGGTAGTTGTTATAAAATCTTCTGATTAGCCATACAATTCACTGATTCCAGAAACATTGATTGATCACATGCTGTGAGCCAGGCCCTCTCCTAGGAGATGAGGACACAGCAGGGACCAAAACGGTCAATACATGACAGCCTTGGGCGGAGACCGACAAGAAACAGTTAAACCAATGGGTTATAATCTATCCAGCTGATAAATGTGCAATGGGAGAAAAACAGAGCAGGGAGGTGGGACTCTGGGAGTGAGTGGAGGAGGGAGACTCTAGCTAATACGGTGATGGTGATGCTTGAGCTGAGACCGGAAGAAGACGAAGGAAGAAGCCATGTGAACAAAGTGTGTTCCAAGCAGAAGAAATAGCCAGGGCAAAGGCCCTGAGGCAGGAACATGCTTGGTATGTTTGAAAAACAGCAAGATGATAGAGGAGAATTGTAGGTGAGGTAGAGGTACCTGAGGATGTACCATCTGAGCTGAGAAGAAGCTATACCTGCAAAAGCCGGGGTCTTTCCAAGCAGAGGGTATATAGCACATGCAAGGGTCCTGGGGCAGGAATGAGCTTGGAGAGAGAGGGAGAAAGAAAAGGACACGCGAACACTTAGAAGCAGAGACAGAGAGACTGTGAAACAGAGAGACAGATGGACAGACAGAGAAACAGAGACAGAGACAGAGAGAGAAGAGTCTTCCATTGACAGGTGTTATGTGTTGGATTTGATTCTCCCCAAGTTCATATGTGGAAGTCATAACCCCCAAGAACTCCCAATGTAATCTTATTTGGAAATAGAGTGGTTGCAGATGTAGTTAGTTCAGTTAAGGTGAGGTCATACTGGTGGAGTGTGGGTCCCTAATTCAATATGATTGGTGTCCTTATAAAAGAGGGAAATTTGGACACAGACATGCACATAGGGAGAAAGCTTTGTGAACATGTAGACGAACATCTACAAGCCAAGGAGAGAGGCATGGAACAGATCCTTCCCTCACAAGGGACCAACCCAGCCAACACCTTAATCTCAGACTTCCAGCCTCCAGAAATGTGACAATACCTGTTGGCTGTTTAAGCCTCGAGTTTGTGGTATTTTGTTACGCAGCCACTGGAAATGAATACTCTGGGTGAGCCATGAGTTAACAAATGACTGCATTTGGAAAGTCAGGGACTGTTCTGCAAAGCTTGAGGTCTGCCCTGGTTAACCTCACCTCAGACTAGAGGGATAGACTACAGGGAATTTCCAGTTCAGGGGTTTGAATCTCATACTTGTGTCTCCAGGAGTCGATAGGTTTAAAGTTGACCTACTATGCCCAGAACGTTTCTATGATTCATTGCACAGCATCCTCCCCATGCCCACCTCCCAAAGTAGGAACTCACTGTCCTTTTTACAGATGAGGAAACTGAGGCTCCTAGAGGGCACTGTGGTAGGCGGCTCACAAAGATGTACCCAAGGATTTTGCCTCTCGGTCCTCCTGTCCATGTGTAATCCTCTCCCCTTGTTTCTAATGAATAGAATACAACCAAAATGATAGATGTCACTTCCACGGTTGGGTTATAAAAAGACTGTGACATCCATCTTGCTGGACTCTCTCTACTGGCTCTGTTTTTTTTTTTTTTTTTTTTCTGGCTCTGTTTTGATGAAGTAACCTGCCATGGCAGGGAAGCTCAAGTGGCAAGGACCTGGGAGTGGCCTCCAGCCAACAGCCAGTGAGGAACTGAGGCCCTCCTTCTAGCAACCTGTAAGGAACTGAATAATGCTGACAACCATGGGAGATTGGAAGCAGATCCTGCCCCAGTCAGACATTCAGCTGAGACTTCATCCCTGACTGATACCTTGTTACAGCCTGAAGCACAGGACCCTGTTCAGCCATGCCCAGATCCAAGAAGTTGAGATAGTGTCATTTAAGGCACAAAGTTTTGGGGTAATTTGTTACGCAGCAACAGCTAACCAACACAGACAAACCCTTACCTAGGTCACACAGTAGGAAATAGCAAAAGAATTTGAACCCAGGACTCCATAGAGACTTGTCCAATCCCTTGCTCTCAACAATGACCAAGTGACCCCTAGATTTTCTGTTTGAGTATTGCTTTAGACTCCCCACCCCCAAAATTACATGGTGGCAGCACCCACTTTTTGAAAATTCCCTTGACTTCTGTTTGTTTTCTTTCTCTTTCTTGAATTTACCAAGCTTTCTCCGACCCTGGGGCCTTTGTACTGGCTGTGCCCCCTGCCTGGAGCACCCTGCCCCCAGCCTGCTCCCCCACTTGCTTGAGGTCCCAGCTCAAATGTCAACTCCTTAAAAAGAGCTTCCCTGATCCCCCTTGCCCCAACTAAAGCCACCTCTTAGTCTCTCTCTAGCACATTAGCCCATTTTATTTTCCATAGAATCCTCATCAGAAAGTATTTCAGAAAAAAAGAAAATATTGTTGCTGCTTTATCAGCTGTCTTCTTCACGGGGCAGGAATTTTTGTCTTCCTTAGTCACTGCTGTGTCCCCAGTGCAGGGTCAGGCACACAGTAAATGCTGGAGTAGAGCCCACATGGGGCTGGTCTGGGACCTTGCATATGTGCCTTCACAGCTCTGAGACTCAGTTTGCCTGCCAACGAAAGGGGACAAGCATCCTCCCTCATAGAGATGACTGCTGACCCTGGGAACAGGTGAGTGGGAAAGCTCAGTGGGGTCAGAGACCACCCCCCCGCAGAGGTGCCCTCTCCGGGTCACAGGGGCGCCTCGCTGTCCGCGGTGCTGAACGGTGCAGGTGTCGGCATCTCCCGTGCCCTGCCTACTGCAACTCCTTGAAAGGGAGTCTACACCGTACACAGTCTGGGCTGTAGAATCTGGGGTTTCAGGAATCCACATGGTTTTTTCACAGAACTCCCACCCCGGCTACTATCTTTGTGACCTCTGGTGGAAGGAGCCTCTCGCACTGGGGACCCTGACTTCCCAAAGCCCCACATGGCCCCCGTCTCGTTTCTACCTGCCTAAGTGACAATTCGGGGGATCATGATTTGATACCAGTAACTTCTAATCTAGTCCCTCAGTCTCTCTGTCTCTCTCTGTCCCTATGTGTCTCTGCCTCCCTGTGTGTCTGTCTCTATGTCTCTTTCTGTGTCTCTATGTGTCTCTGTGTCCCTCTAGCTCTATCTCCTCTGTCTATCCCTGTCTCTTTTTGTTTCTATCTCTCCCCCCCACCCCCCAGCACTCTGAAAACTCCAAGCCCTTCATGCTGCCTGCAATGGACCCAACTTTCTCCAGCCACCTGTGGGGAGGCAGAAACAAAGTGAAGACTCGCCCCTCTCTCCCTGCCTGCATACCAGCCTTTATATGCTGCAGAGCACTGGGGCATAAACGGTCATCCTGTCTTGCCCCAGTCCTGCCTCCGCGTCCACCTCTACAGTGATGTCATTGGTAGACAATCTTTCAGGGCCTCCCAAGGGCCACTCCCTGCTCCCCACTTAAAAAAATCTCATTAGTTCCTGAACACCTGGAAGCAGAACATGAGGTGTGTGAATAATTTATTTTGTGAGTCATTTTAATATTTTATAATAATTGTGATGAGCGTTTGGCTTTGTGGAGCTCTTTGGGTGTCATTAAGATAGAGCAAGAGATGGGCACTGCCACCGCAATATCTCTCAATCAGCCGAGGTGATTTGTCCCCATGGAGGCACACAGCAGGGGAGCCAGGCTAGGGCTGGCCAGGGGAAGGAGACAATCTCAAGGAATACTGAGGCAGATGGGGTGTCATTAGTGGTCAGCGGGCTCAGTTGTACCAAGACTGCAGCTATAGATCAGCTTCATCTGCTTTTTTCTTTCATTGCCCCAAACATTTACTCACTTATTCAAACTCTGTTAGGACTCAATGTTTTTGTCCTCCCTCACATCCCCAAATCATATGTTGAAGCCCTGACCCCCAGTGGGATGGCAATTGGAGGTGGAGCCTTTGGGAGGTAACTACGGTTACATGAGGTCCCAAGGGTGGGGTCCTTATGACAGAATTAGTGCCCTCATAAGAAGGAGAAACTAGAGCTCTCTCTTCTCCACACAAGGACCCAGTGAGAAGGCAGCTGTCTGCAATTCAGGAAGAGAGCCCTCACGAGGAATTGAATCTGCTGACACCTTAGTCTTGGACTTCAGAGTCTCCAGAACTGTGAGAAATACATATCTGCTGCTTAAATCTCCAAGTCTATAGTATTTTGTTATAGTAGCCTGAGCAGACTACAACACTCTCCAAAGGTTTTTTGGTGCACTTAAGCTCAAACTCCCCACCATGGTCTGAAACAGCCTCCCAAATCTAGCCCCTCTGTGACCTTCCTGCTCTCACCTCCTCCTCTGCTCCCCACTCTGTTCCAGCCACACCAGCCTCCCTACTGTTCCTCCAATCTACAAGCACATCCCCACCTCAGGACCTTTGCACTTTCAGTGCCCTCCTCCTTACACACTCTGTCCCAGGCTCTTCCTTTGATGAGCTCCTCCTCATTTTCAAGCCTCAGCTCACATGTCACCTCCCAGAGCTCACAGTGGTAGGATTTGGAGAGGGGGTGTGCAGTGGGAGGGTGTGCTTGGCAGGGAGCTCCGCGTGGGCAAAGACTTGGTGCCAAGAGTGTTGAGACTGAATCAGCTGAATGTAAGGATGTGCAGGTGGAGAGGTGGGCAGGGCTGGGAGAACCAGGTTGGGAGAGAAGATGCTGGAGAAAAAGGCTGGGAGCTGGGCTGGAGAGGGTCTTGAAAATCAGGGTAATACTTTGGGCTCCATCCTGGAAGGAAACATTTTAGCTCAATCTTAGCCAGAGTCACCTGGCCACTCTCTCCCTCCAGAGGACATCATTATGACCCACTCTGATTTGGTTCCTCCCAAATCTCAGCATCTTGCGGTGAGTACCAGCCTACCCCAAAGCAAGAGATGAAGAAACCCACACTTGGCATCCGTGAACAGCAGTGAACTGGCCAGACTCTATGGAGAACTCAGATGACAGGCCCCAGGAAGGCTGGAGCCCTGGGTTTGCATTGGAAATTCTCAATTTGCCCATCCTCTTCTCCAGAGCCACTCAGCTCTTTCTCATCCTTGCCCATGTCCCTGGAGAGGTTCATCTGCATGGACAGAATCCATGATCTCCCACTGGCCAGATCTTGTCGGGTTCAACCAATGAGAAGCAGTGGTGGGTGATCAGAGAAAGAGGTTGGGGTATTTATTCTCCCAGCTCCTGTTCTGCTGTACTACCACTGAGCACCTGAGCCCCTTGCAATCCTATCTCCCACTGGATTCCAGGAACCACATTCTCCCTTCGCCCACTCAGACCTAGACGTGATAAGAGCTCCCCACATTTGCAGCCACCAGGTCCCACAGTATGCCCCGAGCGTTTCCCATCACCCTGCCTACAGCTCTGTAAATAATCCTGTATTAAATGTTCTTTAGAGACCCTGTTTGAGTGACTCCATTTTCTCCAGGACTGTGAATGATTCAGTTATGGAATGATAAGCATCTGAGCCCTTTTCTCTAGGGTTAGAGCCTTAGATGATGAGCCATAAAGTTATTATAACCAAGGAGGACCCTATGGAGCCTTCCCGGAAGAGACTGCCCCCTCCCCCCACCTCCATGTTCTCCACCTGCCTCTTGTCTGTAGAGAAACTTTAGACTCCTAGGCCTTTCCCAAGTTCCAAAGCGTAAACTTAATCAGAGAAGTAAGAAAATGCAGAAAGAAAGGAAAACAGTTAAACAAGACAAAATAATAATAGTTTAGCCATTAAACAAAGTCAAGGACCTTTAGTTCCTGCTCAAGGGCTATAGATAATATTCTGAGCCATGTCCTTTGAGCTGTTTTGCAGATGATGAAACACCTACCAGGTGGAAGAAGCTAACTGTATGCTGCCCACAAGCACGTAGACCCCAGACCTGTTGGAAACAGAAGGTTGGTGATATTGACTCCCAATTACCTCACCACCAACCAAGAAGAATGCCCATGAACTGATTACACACTCCACAACTCTTAAAAACCTTTCCCTGAAAGCTTTCAGGGAGTTCAGTCCCTTTAAGTACTAGCTACCTGGACTCCTTCTTGGTGCCCTCAATAAACTCTGCACTTCCTTCACCACAACCAAACGTCAGTAGATTGGCTTTACTGTGTGCAGGTAAGTGGACCCAAGTTTGGTTCAGTAACATTATCAGACATTATCAAACAATAAACCCCTAGTACAACTGGACTCTTGGGACAGCCCCACAAAGTCACAGACAATGGAATTTCCAGTGCAGTTAATAGCCTGAACATTAAGCCACAGAAATCCAGGACAATGAGCCCCCAGCAGGCAAGGGATTTCAGAAGAGTTTTTACCATGACATCTTCAGGTAATGGACAGCATGATAGAGAGGGTCTGACATCCACCAAAAATCCATGCCCCCACCTCCCATAGTGCGAACCTCCATGCCCCCCCACCACTGGAAAAGGCAGCCTGGCAGTGGACCTCATTTTCCAAACACCCTTGCCGTGGGTGTGGTCATGTGAGCTGGCCAATGAGACATGAGTGGAAGTGATAAGCATTATTCCTGAGTGGCAGTCTGTCTTGGTTTTCTATTGCTGCTGTAGCAAATTACCACAAACTTAGTAACTTAAACCAACACAAAGTTATTATCTCAGAATTCTGGAGGTTAGAAGTGTAAAAAGCGTCTGAAAGGCTGTGTTCTTTCTGAAGGCTCTCGGGAACAATATGTTTCCTTGCCTTTCCCAGCTTCAGGGCTGCTTCTATTTCTGAGCTCATGGTCCTACAGCAGTCTGACCTCTTCTTCTGACTTTGCTCTCTGACCCTTCAGTTTCTTTCTTAGGAGGACCCTTGAGATTACATTAGACCGACCCAGATAATCCAGGATCATCTCCTCTTCACAAGAGCCTTAATTTAATCACATCTACAAAATCCCTTTGCCATGTAGGGTAATATGTTCACAGGTTCTGGAGATTAGGACGTGCCTTTGAAGGGCCATTATTCAGCCTACAACAGGGTCTTTAAGAAGCAGGCATACCTTAATGCCATTTGCAGCAACATGCATGGACCTAGAGATCATCACACGAAGCAAGGTAAGTCAGGAAGAGAAAAACAAATACCATATGACATCACTTGTAGGTGGAATCTAAAATATGCCACAAATGAACCTATCTACAAAACAGAAACAGACTCACAGACATAGAGAACAGACTTCCCAAGGGGGAAGGGGGATGGGGGAGGGAAGGAGTGGGAGTTTGGGATTAACAGGTGCCAACTATTATATATAGGATGGATAAACAACAAAGTCCTATTGTATAGCACAGGGAACTATATTTAATATTCTGTGATAAACCACAATGGAAAAGAATATGAAAAAGTATATATATATATATATAATGTATAACGGAATCACTTTGCTGTACAGCAGAAATTAACACAACACTGTAAATCAACGATACATCAATAAAATTTTTTAAAAAGCAGGAATTTCTTGACTACGCTCTCATTCCCATCTACAAACCGGAAGAGGTGGCCACTGAAGTCCCGGGAGAGGGCAGAGTCACCAGATAAAAGGTTACAATCCCCCCAGCAATGCATGAGAATTACAACCTCTCTACCTCTTCACCAACACTTGCTTTTGTCTGTCTTTTTGATTCTACCCAGAATGTGACTGTATTTAGAGACAGGGACTTTAAATAGGTAATTAAGGCCAAATGAGGTCACCTAGGTGGGCTCTAGTCCAGCATGACTGGTGTCCCTCTATGAGGGAATTAGGACACAGAGACACACTGAGTAAAGACCATGTCAGGACACAGGGAGAAGGTAGCCATCTGCAAGCCAAGGAGAGAGGGTTCACGCTGCTGACACTTTGATCTTGGACTTCCAGCCTCCAGGACTGTGAGAAGATACATTTCTGTTTTTTGAGTCCCCAGGTCTGTAGTATTTTGTTACAGTAGCTGAGCAAACTCATACATGTTCCTTAGCTCTTCCAGCTTCTGGTGGCTGCTAGCATTCCATGTTTTGTGGCCACATCACTCCAATCTCTGCCTTGGTGGTCACAGTTCCTTCTCTTCTTCTGTATGTAGTCAAATCTCTCTCTGCTTCTCTCTTTTTTATTTTTTTTTTTTTTTGCGGTACGCGGGCCTCTCACTCTTGTGGCCTCTCCTGTTGCGGAGTACAGGCTCTGGACGCGCAGGCTCAGCGGCCATGGCCCACGGGCCCAGCCGTTCCGCGGCATGTGGGATCCTCCCGGACCGGGGCACGAACCCGCGTTCCCTGCATCGGCAGGCGGACTCTCAACCACTGCACCACCAGGGAAGCCCTGCTTCTCTCTTATAAAGACATATGTGATTGCATTTAGTGCCCACCTGGGTGATCCAGGTAATCTCCTCATCACAAAACCCTTAATCACACCTGCAAAGACCTCCTGTGTGTGTGTGTGTGTGTGCGCACATGCGTGTTTGTGTGAGTTCACACCATAGTAGGCCACTTTCATAGACTCCAGAGATTAGGACCTGGATCTCTTTGGGGGACCATTATTTATCTACCACAGTCATAAAAATGGAATAAAACAGTATGTAGTCTTCTGTGTCTGGCTTCTTGCACGCAGCATAATGCCTTTGGGAATCACCCAAGTCGCTGCATATATCAATAATTTGTTCCCTTTTGTTACTGAGTCGTATTCCATGGTACGGATGGACCACGGTTTATTTATCTGTTCATCCTCTGAAGGGCATTTTGGTTGTATCTACTTTTAGGTGACTTTGAGTAAAGCTGCTGTAAACATTCACACACAGGTTTTTGTAGGAACATAAGTTTTCATTTCACCTGGGTAATTTGCTTCACTTGGAATGTGATCTCTGGGTCACATGGTAAATATTTGTCCAACTTTACAAGAAACTGTCAAGTGGTTTTCCAGAGTGGCTGAACTGATCCCTCATGGCTGCTGAGGGATGACTGTATATGATTTGCAAACATTTTCTCCCATTCAGTAGGTTGCCTTTTCATTTTGTTGACAATTTCCTTTGCTGTGCAGAAGCTTTTTAGTTTGATGTCATCCCACTTGTCGATGTTTGCTTTTGTTGTCTTTGCTTTTGGCATCAAATCCAAAAAGTCTTCACCATGACCGATGTTAAGGAGCTTACCACCTGTGTTCTTCTAAGAGTTTTTATGGTTTCAGGTCTTATATTCAAGTCTTTAATCCATTTTGAGTTAATCTTTGTGTATTGTATAAAATATTGGTCTATTTTCATTCTTTTACCTGTGGCTGTCCAGTTTTCCCAACACCATTTATTAAAGAGACTTCCTTTCCCCACTGTATATTCTTGGCTCCTTTGTTGTAAATTAATTAACCATATATGTGTGGGTTTATTTCTAGGCTTTCTATTCCGTTCTATTGTGCTATGTATCTGTTTTTATGCCAATAGCATACTGTTTTGATTACTATAGCTTTGTAATATTGTTTGAAATCACAGCGTGTGATACCTCTACAGGTTTTTTATATGAACATAAATTTTCATTTCTCTGGGATAAATGCCCAAGCGTGTAATTGTTGGGTCATATGGTAAGTGTATGTTTAGTTTTGTAAAACTAAGCAAAACTCAACAAACAAAACAACTCTGCAAAGACTCTTTTCCGGAGTGACTGTACCATTTTACACTCCTACCAACAATGTATGGGTGATTCAGTTTCTCTGCATCTTCATCAGCATTTGGAATTATCACTATTTTTTATTTTACCCATTTTGACAGGTGTGTAGTAATATGCCAACTGTGTTTTTAATTTGCATTTCCCTAGAGGCTAATGACGTTGAACATCTTTTCATATTCTTATTTGCCATCGGTACATCCTCTTCAGTGAAATGTTTGTTTCTGTCTCTGTCCGTTTTTTTTTTTTTTTTTGCGGTACGCAGGCCTCTCACTGTTGTGGCCTCTCCCGTTGCAAAGCACAGGCTCCCGACGCGCAGGCTTAGCGGCCATGGCTCACGGGTCCAGCCGCTCCGCGGCATGTGGGATCTTCCCGGACTGGGGCATGAACCTGTGTCCCCTGCATCGGCAGACAGACTCTCAACCACTGCGCCACCGGGGAAGTCCTGTCCATTTTTTTAACTTGGTTATTTTCTTACTGTTGAGTTGTCAGTATCTAAAATGGATAAAGAGTCCTTTATACATTTTATTTTTATTTATTTATTTAAATTAAATGAATTTATTTATTTTTGGCTGCATTGGGTCTTTGTTGTTGCATGTGGGCTTTCTCTAGTTGCGGCGAGTGCGGGCTACTCTTCCTTGTGGCGTGAGCGGGCTTCTCATTGCGGTGGCTTCTCTTGTTGCGGAGCACGGGCTCTAGGCACGTGGGCTTCAGTAGTTGTGGCACGCAGGCTCAGGAGTTGTGGCTTGCGGGCTCTAGAGCGCAGGCTCAGTAGTTGTGGCACACGGGCTTAGTTGCTCCGCGGAACATGGGATCTTCCTGGACCAAGGCTCGAACCCGTGTCCCCTGCATTGGCACGTGGATTCTTAACCACTGTGCCACCAGGGAAGCCCTTTATACATTTTAGATACACATCCTTTGTCTGATATTTGCAAGCATCTTCTCCCAGTCTGTGGCTTGTCTTTTCCACAGTGTCTTTCACAGAGCAAATGTTATTAATTTTTGAAGTCCAATTTACCCATATTTTCTTTTATGGATCATCCTTTGGTTTCCTGCTTACAAACTCCTCTAAAACCAGGTCTTGAGGATTTTCTCCCATGTTTTTGTGTCAACGTTTTACAGTTTTACATTTTACATGTAGATCTACAACCCGTTTTGAATTCTGTTCTGAGTGTGATGTATAGCCTGAGAGGGTTTTGTATAGCCTGGGGACCTTAGGAAGCCAATGAGGATTCTTGAGTCAACGGAGGTTTAGATGGAAAGAGAACTTAGGCAAATAGAGTCAATTAGCTCATGACAGCCCCACTCTGAGCCTCAGTCTCCCCCATCAGTAAACAAACTGACCAAACCAGAGGATCTGTAAGGCTGTGGTAATTAACTGAGGCCATTTTCCAGGATATGTGACTCCGTGCTTCCCAGAACTCAGGAGTCAAGCTCCACTGCCTCCAGAATGTGCCTGCAACTGACTCCCAGTGCTCAGATTTTAAGAGTGACTCAGTGGGATGGAGCAGGATTCTGGAAGACCGTGGCTCCTTTCTGCTGGGATGGCAAAATCAGGTCATTTTTCAATTCCAGTCATTCGCCTTCATACATAACATGTGCCAAGAGCCACTTTCCCGAAAATCGAAATCGAAAGTAAATAGCACGGGGACAATTCTCAGTGATCAAACCTCCAATTCTGGAGCTTCTTGGGATAATATTTATTCTCCCTTCTCACTAATGGTCTAGCCACCTCCCCAGGTGATTAAAGTAATGGGTTTGCTTAACCTGAATGGGACTGCATCCCACCCGGGGCTGATTAGACCCCACGTGGAGCCCCCCACTGCCCCCTCCGCTGGACAATTATATTAACTGCTGCTGGTTTGCAATTACTATAAATCAGAAAGCGCGACGGCCTGGATTTGTTTATCTTTATTGAAAATGTTTAAACTTCATGCATTGCAAATGTCACCACCCCAGATTGGGTTTAACTCTTTCTTTGAGACTTGGAGGCTTGGCTCTCAAGGGACCTTCTGGGAGTAGTACTAGGACCATCTCATTTTCCAGATGAGAAAATGGAGGTTCAGAGAAGGATGCCATTTGCCCAGGGTCACACAGCTTGTGGGTCACTGCGCTGAGGTTTTTTTGTTTTAGTGCCCAATGGAGTTACATTCTTTGAGGTGAAATTAGAACATAAGTAAGTCTCCTGGGAAATACTGAGACAATCTGTCATCTCACTGCCAATGTTGAGAGGTATGTCCTTCCAGAATGATTTTCTATGCAGAAATATTCACTCATGTACCAAATGTTTATGGAGCCCTTTCTGTGTGGTGAGCACTGTTTTTAGGTGCTGAGGATACAACAAGAAACAAAAGAGACTTCCGGGGAGATCATTCCAGGCAGAGGGGACAATCCGTGCAAAGGCCCTGAGGCTGGCCAATGCCTGGAGTGTTGAAGGAACAGCGAGGCTGGAGCTAGTAAACATGTTAGGGAACCACTGACAGAAACTGCCCTCCTTGGCCAGGCACGATGATAACCACTTGCATGAGTTGTCTCACAACAGGAGGTCCCGATAAACAACATGGTGCCGCCTCTGAAAACTAACCGGGAGAATTCGGGAGGGGCCCAAAGGAGGGAGGAGACGCCAGCCCATAATATACCCTACCAACCACCCAGAATCCTTCTCGCTGGGATCCATCTTGGCTGAGAGATGCACGCGCCACCAGGAAGGACCATGAGTCGGACCAAATATGGGCCAAACAAGATGATTGGCCAGAGACAAAACGGGAACTAACCTCATTACCATAAAAACCTGAGACTGGGAGCCACGTGGCAGAGCATTTGCCTCGGGTTCCCTTACCTGCTGCTCTCCGCCAGGCCGCCCCTTCCCAATAAAGTCTTTTGCTTTGTCAGTACAGGTGTCTCCTCGGACAATTCATTTCCAATTGTTAGACAAGAGCCCACTCTCGGGCCCTGGAAGGGGTCCCTCTTCCTGCAACAGGCATGGCGGGTGGTGAGAGGTGAGGGCAGGAAGATTAGCAGAGGGCATGGCATGCAGGGTGGAATCAGGGGAAAAGGAGAGAATTCTTAAAGGTGCAAAACCAAGGTTTGCTGGGGATGTGGGGTGAGAGGGTGACTCCAAAATCCTGGCTAAGCAGCTCCAAGGATGTAGCTGCCTTCTTCCAAGATGGGGGTCATGGGAGGAGCAAGTTTGGGTGATGGTGGGGTACAGCGTGGTCGAGGTAAGACGTCCTACGTAGAGACTTCCAGGGGCAGCTGGACCCCGAGTATGGAGCTCTGGGGAGGCCTGTGGGGACCATCAGGGCATAGTCAGGGTTCCAGGCCTGAGAGTGGATGAGGCCCCCTGGGGAGGGAGTGTGGGGGGAAGGGAGACTGAGGGGGGGCCGGGAGAAGTGGAAGGGAAGCCAGACGAGTTGGGGGGGTCCCTGAGACGTTCCCAGGAGAAGGAGGGTCCAGCAGGGTCAGACTCTGCCTAGGGGGCGCGCGGGGGGGGTGAAGAGGATTAAGCAGGCTGTCATTGACCTTGAGGAGAGCAATGTCGGTGGTGGAGGACAGGGAAGGTGCGAGAAGCTGATTTGAGAAGGTTGGGGAGAGAGACAGAAGTGGAGCCAGCGAGTATAGACAACTCTCTCAAGTCAAAAGAGGCAAAGACAATGAGAGGCAGCCAGAGGGGTTGGGAGTTGAATTTTTCCTGTAAGATGAGAAGATGTGATGGAAGAGAAAGGGGCCCTTTCTGGAGCCGTGTCCTTGAGTGAGGATCCCTGCCCGCCCCACAAACTGTTCATCCTGCCTCCGTCGCCTCGTCTGCAAAATGGGCACCAGAATAGAATCTACCTCTGGGGCTGCTGGTCCCAGTGCGGTCCAGGCACCCAGCAGAGGTCCGGACTGGCCGCAAGCCTCCCTCCCCTGCGCTGCGTCTAGGAGCTGGTCGCCGCCCCCAGCCCGAGACCTTGACGGACGCATCGCCCCTACCCCCACCCCAAGGGAAGCGGAGAGTGTCGAGGAAAAACTCGGCGCCAGATCCCCTCTGAGAAAGGGCCCCAGAAGTCAAATTCAAAAATAAATACCCTGATTAGCATAAGGTATGCAAATGTATGCTAATGTGACAACTATTAAAAGATTCCAAATGTCATCGAAGGAAAACACACCGGTCCGGGGCTGGGAGGGTGGGGGATGAGAGGAGAGGACGCAGCCCAGACTCTGGAGAAAGGTCGGGGCGCTCAGCCCCAGCGTTACGGGGCTCGACACACACGGGTTATCACGGAGTGGACCACGTCTTGTCCTGGGAAGACCTACAGAGTTTTCTACAAATCCTGTCAAAGTCTGTTCCCCCAGACACACCTCCAAGCGGTTGAAAAACTTTGTTCGGAGTAACAATGACTTTCATTCCACAAGTAAGCTCAAGATTACTACTCCCTGGGAGAACTGCATAGGTGACAGACCCCAGCATCTTTCCTGAGAAGAGGTTAAAAGCAGAGGCTGCCTGGCAACAAAAGACACTCCCAAATCTCCCAAGAGATGTTTGCTGCCCATAACAAATCCATGCGTAGCTTACCTCACTTCAGGAGAAAATTTCCATCCCCAGTGGCTCTTTCCATTTCCAGCTTGTTTTCTGAGTCAGGAAGACAAAATACCAGCAAGGCAGGGGAGGGAACTATTCCCAGGGTCACACAGCTGTGCCTCCTCACCTAATCACCAAAACTATTTAAAGCATTTTCAGATGAGAAAACTGAGCATCAGAGAGCTGAAGGGACTTGTTCTGGGTCACAAAGCAACTGCGAGGCTGCCCGAGCCTCAGATTCCCAAATCTCACAGTCCGTTTTACGCCACCTTCCTAACCTCTGCTATTATATCCTGAATATTTTCCTTCAAATGGACTCACTCCTTAAAATCTGTAATCTCTTTAAAAGGAAATTGCTTATCATGACCATAAATGAAAAGCCAGAATCACTAACCATAAGTAGAAACTAACTCAATGAGAGACAAATCACATTATTAACTTCTGACTAGAGACAGCTGTCTCCGAGGCTCTGAGCTGGGCCCCCTTACCCTGCTCTCTCCCTTTGTCCAAGAGGGAGACTCCCAGGTGTGAGAGGGGTGTTAAAGACAGATTAGCACCCAATTAAGACTTCTCTGTTTCAAAAAGAAGTGAAAAGAAGAGCTCTCTCATTATGAGATTCACTGGTATTTATCGTGGTTTTATGCGTCACCTAAAACCATCTCGTAGCCACTAGGCTTGTGTCCATCTACTGAAAGGCAGGAAGGCTGTCCCAATACTCTGGAACTTTAGAATTATGGCCAGGGATCCATTTTGGGATTCCTACTTTCAGCGTCCATGGTCATATCAACATAGCCCAGAGACAGAGGATGGATGGGTTCACTCATATAGAGCCAGCCATCCACCCACTACCCACCCATCCATTCATCCATCTATCCATCCACTATCCACCCACCCCATATCCACTCACCCGTCCATCCATCCATCCATCCACCCATCAATCCACCACCCATCCATCCATCCAACCACCCATTCATCCATCCATCCACCACCCACCACTCATCCACTCACCCACTCACCCACTCATCCATCCACCCATCCATCCATCATCTATCCACCCATTCATTCACCCCCTTATCCCACCCAGCCATCCATTCACCCATTAGGTAAATATATATCCAGCACCTACTGTATGCCAGGTACTGTTCCAGGATGTGGAGACACAGTCCCAACCAAGACACATCTGGTCCCCACCCTCTTGGAGCTTCTCAACTAGCTAGGATATTTTCCATCTCTTGAGCAACATCGTGAAGTAGAGTGCAGAATTTCTCTCCATTTCTTTTAGTGGTTAGGGTCTTTCTGGTGGGTGGACATTTGTGGCTTTTCCCAACCTGCATTCTTGCCCCCCACCTTCAGAAGGCAGCAGTACCCTGGCTTTGCTGCTGCCTAGAAGGGGCGGGGGGGGTGCTCTACCACATATTAGAGACTGTTAGAGCCTTTGCCAACCCATGTCCTCTTTCTTCTGGGCACACAGCAAGACTGCATTTCCCAGCACCCCTTGCAGTTGGGGTATCCATGTGATTGAATTTAGCCAATGGGTTGTGGGTGGAAGTGATGTGCCCCTCACTTCCAGTCCTAGCCATGCTCTTTCCACCTTGATGATGGAGAAGCCACAAGACAGACAAGTTTGCTTCCTGAGTCATCTGGTGGAGAAAAGCTGCCTACTAATCAGGAACACCTGTTTGCACTTTATATGAGCAACAAACAAATTCATGTTGTGTCCAGTCACTGAGATTTCCCAGTTTCTTACAGCAAGGAGTGTTACCTTGACCAATCCACACCATTCCCACTTTCCAATCCTGTGGTTTGATTGGCCCCACCCCAGGTCTGGGTGGAGCTTAGGTGATTTCAGCCAATCACTGAATCCTTTTCCTACTAGTCTCCTGATTGGGTCAGCCATAGTCACATGGTCAAAGGATGCAGCTGGAGAGATTTGATGGGTTTCCAGGGACCACCACATTGGGAGTGCTCAGGCTGCTGAGCCCAGTGAACCAAACCAGAGAACTGAGCTTCTAACATTTGCTCCTGGGAGAGAAAAAATAACTTAAAAAAATTTTTTTAATGCTCTGGACTTTTTCCTGGATGGTCCAAATTCGGAAACTGTTTCCCCAGGTTTAACCACCTTGATGATTCCCAGACCTCCATCTCCAACTAGATTTGGCCCCAGTACTCTAGCCAGTTCCTCTGGTGCCCCCTTCTGGATGTCTACCAGGTACAACCTACCCAACCACCAATGCATTGCTTTACCCACTTTTACCAGTTCCTCTTTCTGTACCCCATCTCAGCAGTGGCCCAAGTATTTTTCTGGTAAGCTGGAAACAAGACTCAACACCTCATTTTCCGATCCCTGCCCCCAATTCCACACTCACCAAGTCTTAACTGATTTTACTACTATTGTCTCCAGCCCACCCCCTCTCTCTATCCCCACTTACCTTTTTCAGCCAAACCCCAGCTCCTGCAACAGTCTCCTTGATGGCCTCTCAGCATCCACACAGCAGCCAGAAAGATCGATCATAAGTGTGAGTCTGATCCTTCCCCTCTCTTCCTCTATAGCTCTCAATGGCTCCCCAGTGCCCTCCAGAAAAACTCTAAATGATTTTTCAAAATACCTCTCAGTCTAGCTACTTCATTCTTCCCTGCCCCACCTCTACTCCTCCTCATGCATCTAACACCTACTCATCTTTAGATGTCAACCCTCCAGAAATCTTCCCTTGACCCCCTACCCAGTGCTGAGAAAGGAGTCTCCCCTGCACTGCCACAGATGCCTGAGCTTCCCCCATCACAGGTCTGACCACCTGATGCTGTAACTACCTGATTATCTGTCCTTAAGTTCCAGGAGGACAAGGACTGAGTCTGTCTTGTCCACCACTGTCCCCAGCCCCTTACATAGCACCTGGCATCCAGCAGGGGCTTAATAAACTTTTTGGAATGACCGAATAGATGGAGGAAATAGAGATGTGAATGCCACTGTGCAAAGCGGGTGCTGTGGGTGCCCCACGCTCATGCCCCCAGCACCCACATTTTAATGGTACTAGCCAACAGCATCCTTCTGCCGTCACCTGCCTCTCCCTAGCTGAAGCTTTCTCAACCTGGGTGACAGGCAGGTGGGAAGTGCCAGGGAGTTGATGCTTCCAGAAGCAGCCCTTGGCCAGTGATGGACAGAAGCTGATGCATAAATAATTCCAGCTCCTTATCCCTTGGATAGCTCATGCTGTCTCCCCAGGAGGGGTGCCCAGTGGGTTCCCAGGGGGACTGAGTCCCAGTCGCCCTAGACAGTCCCTTGTTCCTGAGCCTTGGTCCCTTCCATTCCCTCCCCTCCCTTATGTACCTAAGCCCCTCCAGGGGCTTCCTGGGATCACCTCCCACATAAACTATTTGCCCCCAAACCCTCATTTCAGAGGTGGCTTCCAGGGAGCCCAGCCTGAAACAGTGCAATGGAAATCTCTCAATCCTCTAACCCAGTTGCCAACACTTCCGGAACTTTGATGTGCTTTGAGGGGAAAGAATCCCCCCAAAACAATAAAACCCATCGCCTCTTGCTCCTTGTCATCTGTGGACCTCGCTGTCTCCATGCACAGACTGAGACACTTGCAGTTGTGTATTAAGCGTGTGGGTTTTTTTTTTTCGAGAGCAAGATTCTCTTCTGCAATGTGTGTGCGTGTGTGTGTGTTTAATGACTTTCTCATTTTGAGATCAGGCCAGACAGCTTTTTGAACAAAGTCTGCCCATGTCCTGGAACATATAGAAAATTCTCTCGGCGTAATAGCACTCCTACCGGCTTGCCCGTCTATCACAGACACATCACAGAATGAAAAGAAAGCACATTGATTGGATCTATTTCTAATCAACAGTCTAAGATACTGTTTGAAATCCTCCATTAGATGGAAGAATCTGGAAATGGCCTTGCCTTTTCTCTCAAGGGTGTGGGGTCCACAGGAGATGAGAGAGAATCATGGCAGCCATCAGCAAGCATTTACTGAGCACCTACTGTGTGCTGCAACCCCGGGCTGGGTGCTGAGGACACAGCAGGGACCAAGACAGACCCAGCTCCATCCTTCCTGTGCCGAAGACAGTCAGGTCACCCATAGCCCATGATCAGGGCCATGATAGGGGATGCTCAGGCAGCTCTGGGTGCACAGACAGGGTGCCTGATCCAGCCTGAGATCAGGAAGGGCTTCCCAGAGTCAGAAAAAGCTGAGAACTGAAGGCTGAGGAGGAGTTAGTTGTCAAACAAAACAAGAAATGGGAAAGCGCACTGCAGGGACAGGGAGTGGCCTGTGTCAAGGTCCAGGAGCAAGTGAGGGTAATTTGGTGTGTCTAGAGGGTGGGGAAGTAGTGAGAGAAGAGGAGAAGTTGGCAGCATCTGGATGACCATGGGAAGGTGTTTCAACTTTCCTGTGGACAAGAGGGAGCCGTGGAAGTATTTAGAACAGGGGAGTGAGTGACATTTGTTAAAAATCATTTGGGCATAGAGTTATCATATGACTCAGCCGTCCTGCTCTTAGATATATCCCCAGAAGACCTGAAAACAGGGACTCAGAGAAATACTTGCACACCCATGTTCACAGTGACCAAAAGATGATTTACAGCCGTCAAAAGGTGGAAGCAACCCAAGTGTCCATTGGCAGATGTATGCATAAACAAAATGTGGTCCATCGATACAATGGACTATTACTCAGCCTGCAAAAAGGAATGAAGTCCTGATACATGGCTCAACGTAGATGAACCTTGAAAACAGTATGCTCAGTTAAATAAGCCTTTTTCCATAAAAGGACAAATACTGTCTGATTCCACTTCTAGGAGGTACTTAGAACAGGCAAATTCATAGAGACAGAAAGTAGATTAGAGGTTACTGGGGGCTGAGGATGGAGAGTTATTGCTTAATGGGTACAGAGTTTCTGTTTGGCGTGACAAAAAAATGGGGGGAAATCATTTTAAAATGTCTGTGATGATTACACAACATGGTGAATGTATTTACTTTTTTTTGGGCTGCGCTGTGCGGCTTGCAGGATCTTAGTTCCCTGACCAGGGATCGAACCCCGGTCCCCTGCATTGGACACTCAGAGTCCTAACCACTGGACTGCCAGGGAATTCCCCTGCTGAATGTATTTAATGCCACGGAATTGGATGCTTAAAAATGGTGAAATTGGTCAATTTTATGTTATGTTTATTTTACCACAATTTTTTTTAAAGTTAACAATATAAAAAGAATAAGAAAAAAATCGTTTGGGCTGCTGTGGGAGATGTAGGATGAAGCAATGAGTCTGGGCAAGCAATGATGGGGGTCCAGGCCAGAGTGGAGGCAGCAGAGGTGAGAAGTGGGGGGGGGCGTGTTTTGGAGGTGGGGCTAACAGGATGCTTTGGGGAGGTGACCTATCAGCTTCCTGTGGACCCCACCTCCAAGGATGGCCTTTACAAGCAACTGGGCTTACTGTACCCATTCTCCGGAGGCCCAGGCACTCCCACCTCACCTGCAAGTCCCCTTGGCCTCTCCCCCTCCAAATCCCACCCTTTATGGACCAGCCCGGAGAGACACCCCCTCCCCACCCCCACCCCCCCACCCCCATCCCCCGCCGGCAAGGAGTCCCAGATGGGAATTAACACCACTTCTTCCGGTGCAAAGAGCGAGGCAACCCTGGGTAAAAACGCTCCGTCTCCTCGGCGATTCCTCCACCCACCTTCACTTACAAGGTGCAGATGTAATACCTGCTTTTAAATTCGATGAAGTCAGATTCAGTTCTGTTACTGGAATACATTACCCAGCCAGAGACAGCAGGGGGGGGGAAAAAGACAGGAAAAAAACACACATGAAACACAACACAGACCTATTTAGAGATTTCCCTCTAAATGGATTTTAATTCTCTCGATTTATCAGAGGCCAGAGGAGCTGCTGACAGCCAGCGTTTGTTCATTGTCTGCGAACCCAGTTTCAGCCACAAGGAGGAGTGAGGAGAGGCTCAGCCTCTGTTCTGACATTTGCTTCCAGTGGAGGCCATGGGGGTGGAAGAGCATCTGCGGTCAGCCAGACTCGGGTTCGAATCCCAGCTTTGCCACTCACTGGCTGCCCCATGACCTGGAGCCAAGTACGGCACCCTCTCTGGGCCTCAGTGTACTCATCTGTAAAACGGGGACAGCAGGTGTGCTTGGCTCCAAAGATGGGTGAACACTCGATTATCCGAGAGGATTCAGGTCAAGTGAGACTCTTCGATACACACAGGATCACACAGGACTAGATTAGTTTTCGGAAGCCCCACCCTTCCCTCTATCAAAACTTATCCTTCCTATGTCCCATTTCATCAGGGAAAGCTCTGACAAAGCCATGATGCCAGAGGACCCACGGGAGATAATGGTAGAACCCTCTCTTGCTCCTGGGAAGCCCACATTTGGTCCTGGGCTTCACAGATGCCCCACCCCCCAAACCTAGTGTGGCCCACCTGAGTGGGGCAGGTACCCCAGAATTCACAGCCCTGAGACCAGCACCACCTAGCTTAACCCTCAGCCTCCCATTTCACAGATGGGAAAACAGAGGCTCAGGAAAGAGAAGGGGCCGTCTTGAGGCCTCACACCTGAGAGCTGTCCCCAGGAGGCCTGGGTCCTAACCTGGTTGGGTCCAGACCTACCCTCGGACCTTGGAGAAGCATCCAGGCAGGGCCTCAGTTTTGCCATCTGTCCAAGAGGAGGAAGAACGGAAGGTCCCTCTGGGTCCTTCAAGTTCCGCTGTGCTCAAAGGATTGTCTGTGGGTTCAGTCAAAGTGTTCTGGGACCCCTGGGAGGGCCTTTGTGTTCTTCAGAGCCTGGGCAGCAGTCATGGGGGATTTTTGCACCAGAATCCAAAGAGTTTTTGTCATTGCTACACCAGGACCTCCTCTCTTGAGTCCTGGCCTGTAATATCTCTTAGGGGCCTCCGTGGGCCATACTTGGCTTCTTGGAAAGGCCACTTTACCCACAGGAGGCCTCCTGGGATCCCAGACACACAGCCCCTCGCCTGGCCCTGCCTTGGAAGGGCTACTGAGGAGGGCGGGAGATGTAAAGCGTACTCCGGGGAATTCCCTGGCTGTCCAGGGGTGAAGGCTCTGTGCTCTCACTGCAGGGGGCACTGGTTCGATCCCTGGTCAGGGAACTAAGATCCCGCATGCCACGCGGTGCAGCCAATAAATTAATTAATGGTCCCAGGATCAGGGGAGGAAAATTGAAAGAAAAAGATAAAATACAGTTACCCTTGAGGGGGCCTGACTGGGAGAGGGCCGAAAAAAGGGGCTCTGAGGATTAGAATATTCTAATCTTGATCTGGTGGTGGCTACACGGGTTTACACCCATGTAATGATGCCTCAGGCCACACACTTAAGACTAGTGCACTGTAGAAGGTTTGTTGGACACGGATATAAAGGAGGGAGAAAGACTGAGAGATTGGCAAAGACAGAGACAGAGAGAGACAGACACAGAGAGATAGGTGAAGACAAAAAGAAATGGAAACAGAAGTTGAGACAGAGACAAAGGGGGAGAGATGGAGAGAGACAGACATGAAGAGAGAAAGAGAGAAAGAGGTAGAAAGAGAGGAGGGGGGGAAAAATGAAAGAAAGCCAAAACAGAGGGGAAAAAAAGGAGGTGGAAACAGGCAAACGGCCCAAGAGGGGGAGGGAGGCCAGGAAGCCAGGAGCCATCACACACAAACATGTCCTTAATTGTAATTACACGGGAACATTTAGTTTGTAGATGCAGCAGAAATGGAAATGCTACGCCTTGCCCATTAATCTAATGGCTGTTAGTCAATCACTCTTCAAAAGGAGCTCCGGTTGTGGCTGCATGGGGGGTGGCCTGCGGGGAGCAGATCGGAGGAGGTTTTAACCTAATGATGCCCTTAGAGAGAGACTGAGAGGCAGTTCTGGGGACAACCAAACTTCAGAGAAAGTCCTGGTTGGTGAATTTCAGAGCCCTGCCGGCAGCCACCAGCCCAGAGCTGGGGCTGGCTGGCGAGCAGGAATTCTAATCTGCAAGACTGGGTCAGGGGAGATACAATGTATCCCAAAGGGATCCAGCGGTCCTTTAACTCACCCTAGAGGGTAGGAGAAAACTTCCTAAATGGGCTGACATCTGAACTGCGCTTAGATGTATAAAATGAGGCCAGCAAGCAAACAAGGAAGGGAGAAGTTCCCTCCAAGTAGAGAAAACAGCTTGTGCAAAAGTCAAGAAGGAAATAAGTGGGTAACGCGGAGTGTGACTGGGAGGGGTGAGCTGGAGAGTCCGCAGAGACCAGACCACACAGGGCCTTATAAAACATACTGAGGGACACTTCCCTGGCGGTCCAGTGGTTAAGACTCCATGCTCCCAGTGGGAGCACAGGTTCGATCCGTGGTCAGGGAGTTCAGATCCCGCATGCCACGCCGCACTGCGTGGCCAAAAATAAATAAATAAATAAAAATTAAAAGAATACATATACTGAGGGAGAGGGAAGGGGGTAGGGGCAACACAGAGTTAGGGGATTAAGACGTACAAACTATTATGTATAAAATAAACTACAAGGATATATTATACAACACAGGGAATATAGCCAATATTTTATAAGAACTATAAATGGAATATAACCTTTAGAGACTGTGAATCACTATATTGGACACCTGTAACTTATAATATTGTACATCAACTATACCACAATAAAAAAAAATACTGAGATATGTGGTTCTGCGGGTAACGGGGAGCCACTGAGGGTTTACAGCAGATGCACACAAGTTCAGATTTATACTTTAAAAAGATAGCCTTGCCTATGAAAGCAGATTTGGGGGGTCAATCATAATATCTTTTACTCACACAAAGAGAGTGAGCTTCCTGGTCCTGGTGGTATGCAAGATAAGGCGCCACTAATGACCCCGGGATGTGGGGGATTTCGGCATCAGGCAGAGGCTGGGATTGCAGAGTTGGGGTTCTCAGCTCGGACGGTGGGAGGACCCTGCAGAGAGGGGTTCGATATGTTACTAATCTCACTTGGGGCCACACTTGGATATGCAATGGGGGGTGCGGATGAGTCAAAAACACCTGGGTGGGAGGCTTGAGTCAGCATCCGGTGCGTACCTCCCCTCCCCACCCCACCCCTTGCTACTCTCAGCCTGGAGTGACTCACTCATTCATTTGGCCTGGAGTGTGGAGGTCTGATGGGAGCGGAGGAGGAAAAGCCCACCCAGTGATCCCGCTACAATTCACCACTGCTGCTCACTTAGTGCCTACCATGGGCCAAGTGGGGTGCAGGAACCAAAACTCTGCCTCCCCCCAAACTCAGTACCTCTGGAATCTGTTGGCTCCAAAGTATATCTCAACCTCATCCACTTCTCACTCCTTCCATGGCTGCAACCCTGGTCTGGCTCCACCATTACTCATCTGGACCAGCACAGTCCCCTCCACCCTGGCCCCCCAGATCCCACCCTGGTCCCCCACAGGCTGTCTCCCCAAAGCAGCCAGAGGGTACCTGTGAGCACCTGAATCAGGTCCAGCCCATCCTCTGTCCACAGACATCCAGGGCTCCCATCTTCCTTGGGGTAAAAGCCCAAGTCCTCCCCACAATTCCCAAAGCCCTGCAGGACCTGCCCCCCACCCTTGTCCCCTCCCTGCCCTCACCTCCTCCCTCTCCTCCCCTCACTCACTCTGTCCAGCCACGTGACCCTCCTCACTGTTCCTCCAACACACCAGGCATGGTGCTGCCCTAGGACCTTTGCACTGGCTATTCCCTCTGCCAGGAATGCTATTCCCTCAGATCTTCTAATAGCTTCTTTTAATTCTGTCTAAACATCACCTCCTCAGGTGAGCCTTCCTTGATCATTGGGCTAAAGTAACATCCAACTCACTCTCCTCCCACCTTTGCCCCTTGCTTTTATTTTCCTCACAGCATTGGGGTCCTCTGAAATGGCTGTTTTCCTGTTTATGTTTGTTTTCCTCACCAGACCTTAAGGTCCAGGAAGCTGGGCCAAGGCTTGCCTTGGTCCGTCTCATATCCCCAGTACCTAGCACAGGGCCTGGTACACAGTAAGTGCTTAATATGTGCTTGTTGGCTGACTGAATAGACCTGTGCAGCACCTCCCCGGTTGTGGGGACTTTTATGGACCCCATTTCACACCGTGGGTAACAGGCTCAGAGAGGTGCAACCTGCAGGTGCTGCAGAGGCGTCAATGGCTGGAGGGTGTGTCCTGGGACTCAGTGGGATGAATGGTAGTGTCTCAGGCACAGACCAGCAAGCTGAGGTCCTATTTGACGGGGTTGGGGGGGGGGTCTGTTCATGCCGTCTTGGGGACACTGTGTGTGCGCGTGTATGAGGGAGGGGGCTGCTAACCTGGGGGTGGGGGTTCTAATTTAGCGGTGGAGGAACCCTCTCAGTTACCTTCAGCTTCCCCCGCTAAAATCGGCCTCGGGATGGCCAGGCAAGGGGACCCGCGTGGGGAGCGACACGGAGTAAAGGGCTTCACCCTTATTATAAAAACTCACTCACAGCTCCGAACAAAGTGCAAATCCCTCTTCCACGAGCTTCCTCGCCTCCCCTTCCCCCTCCCTTTCTCCTTCCTCCTCCGTCAACACCCTCCCCGCTGGCCCCAGCAACAGCATCCCGGTCCCCAAGAGCTAGCGCCGGTCTCCCGCCCACGGGAGCCCACAGCCAATGGCCGCGCTGCCTGATGAGGTAATGCGTCCCCTCCGCGTTCCCATTGGCCAGCCTGGAGGCCTTTCTCTTGTCGCTCCCCCAGGAAAACTCAGACCTTGTGAGGCATGGTCGGGGGTCCCTGAAGCCTCTGGGCACCTGCACTCCCCTCCTAGCTGTGGGACCTCCATCTGCTCCTGCACGTCTGTGGGCTCAGGCTCTAGCGAGACGGGGAAGGCTGGACTTAGAGACCCCTGCCCGCCTCCCTCTGCTCCCAGGGGCGCCCAGTCCTCCCGTCTGCGCAGGAAAGATGGAAGACTCCCTCCCCCCACCCCGACCCAACCCCCAGCAATCAAAAGACCCCAGAGCTTTGATTGACCTTTCAGGACAATTGCACATTAATTGAGCGCCCACTGTATGCCAGCCTGGGACCCACTGGGGATACTGCGGTGGTGAAATCGCACCCAGGTCCCTGCCCTCTGGGCTCACAGAATGAATAATGGCGAAGAGGGACAGAGCACCAGGCGGTCCCCTCTCCTTCCCCCTCTAGCCCAGGCGGCTGTAGACTGAGGGCAGAAAGAGTACGCAGGGGCCGGCCGTTTCCTGGCAGCCTGGCTGCGCTGTCAGCACTGCCAAGCCTGGCAGGGATGGCAGAGGCGCCGGAGGGGGAGGCAAGCGGGGGGCTCCCCTCTTAATTATCTTGTTCACTTGTTTATTTACTGGGAGCTTGGGCGCGTTGGGGGCTGTGCCTTCCTGTTCACTGTGTATTCATACAACAAACATTTATTTGATTCTGCCCCTCCCCCCACCACTGGTTCCGGTTTTATATACTTATTTCTTCCTCCTTTATCCCCCTCCCCTCCCGGAACAGTTCTAATAGGCTTTTTTTTTTTTTTTTAATTGTGGGCGTTCTTGAGACTAGATAAGGTTGTTTTGTCTGCCTGTGTCTCTTTTTTCTTAACTTTCTTTTTGAGATGGAAAGCACAGATCTTAACTGTACAGCTGGATGCATTTTTGCCCAAGCACACATCCCCGTGGTCAGCACCCAGAGGGAGGGGTAGAACCAGGGCCAGGGGTTTGGGGGACCGCAGTGGAGGTGAGTCTTACAAGTGCAAGGTCAAATCTCATCTTTATCTGAAATTTTGATATTTTGTTCATTCTAGATTTTGTTTTGGCATTCGTTTTGGTTTTTCCAAATATTGCAGTCAAATGTTACTTACCTTGATTGCTGAGTTTTGCTGTGCTCCCTTAAATTTTGTCCCTCAGGACTGTGTCTTCCTCACCTTACCCTATTTTTTTTTTTTTTAACCTTACCCTATTTCTGACCCTGTATAGAACATTCCACCACCAGGAACGCTTGGGGGAGGGGGAGGATACCCCTAGTGTATACGCCCCTCCCCCAAGGTAACTTTCTACTCTCCATCATCACAGTTTAGTTTGCCTATCTTTATTTTTTTTAAAAACAAGTTTCTTCTTGTTGTTTTTTTAAAAATAAATTTATTTATTTTTGGCTGCATTGGGTCTTCGTTGCTGTGTGCGGGCAGTCTCTAGTTGCGGCGAGCGGGGTGCTACTCTTCGTTGCGGTGCGCGGGCTTCTCATTGCGGTGGCTTCTCTTGTTGCGGAGCACGGGCTCTAGGCGCGCAGGCTCAGTAGTTGTGGCACTCGGGCTCAGTAACCACCTCAATAGATATTCAGCTGTTCCATCACCCCAGAAAGCTCCCTCGGGACATGTGTTTTTAATTTACAAAGAGCGGGGAGGGGAGGAGCACGAGACATCTCACTTTTTTTCTTGTTTTCTGAGCTTTCTGATTTGTTTTGAAGTCCCATCCATGTGCCTTAAAATGAACATCTTTGTCTATTATAACTTTCTTGGGGATGACTCCCCATAATCCTCGTTCTCCTGAGTCTTCTCCAGTTTATTTAATTATTTTAAAACTGAATAGCTAGTGGCTTAATAACCTACATGGGAAAAGAATCTGAAAAAGAACGGATATGTGTATATGTGTAACTGAGTCACTTAGCTGTACACCTGAAACTAATACCACATTGTAAATCAACTATACTCCAATATAAAATAAAAATTAAATTAAAAAAATAGCTAGCGACGACTTGCTGTGGCCTGGTGACATTCCAAGCACTTTATATCTATTAAATATAAACACACAAAAAATATATATATAAACAAAGTTATTTAATCCTGTCCCACAGCAGCATCACAAATTAGATACTTATCATCCCCATTTTAGAGATGGAAAAACTGAGGTACAGAAAGGTGATGTCCCCTGCTCCCATCCCAGAGTTCCAAAGTGGACAGAGCTGGGCTTTGAACCAGGCCCTGTGGCACCCCGGGCTCTGATCATGGCACACGCTGCCTCCACGCTCCTGGCAGGTAAAAGCAGTCAACAAAGATCAGCCACAGGCCCACACTCCCTCTCCCATAATTCCAACACCTAAAAAGCTCCAAAAATAGAAAATTTTCATCGGATGACTCTAAAACTCATTGAGAATCAAGAGTTAATAGCCTTTGGGAATTCCCTGGGGGTCCAGTGGTTAGAACTCCGTGCTTCCACTGCAGGGGGCGCGGGTTTGATCCCTGGTCAGGGAACTAAGATCCCGCAAGTTGCATGGTGCGGCCAATTGAAAAAAATAAAGAATTAACAGCCTTTGATTTTTACTAAGCTTTATTTATCCCATTTATTGTATGTATGCATGTGTGTGTGTGTGTGTATTTATATATATATATATATATATATATATTCTATCTATTGTTACTGTGTTTGATTGGGAAGGGAGAATGGGCTGCCCCAGGCCCTGCTGGAGGATGTTATTAATATATGCTGAGTACACCTTAATAGCGTCCTAAAATCTAGGACTATCTGAATTCCAAAACACATCTGGCCCCAAGGGTTTCAGATGAACTCTATTATTTGTTACTATTATTTATCGAGCCTACTGTGTGCCACCAATTCATTTAGGCAGTGGGGACACCATAGTGACAAAGGCAGACCCAGCCCTCACAGAGTTCACAGTTCAGTAGGGAAAGAGGACAGATGTCGTGCTGGGTGGTTACAACACTGGGTGATTGGGCCCATTGCGGGGGAAGCACAGACCTGGTGGGGGCCCAGAGGAAGAACTTGACTCAGGCTGAGGCATTCAGGGAGGCTTCCTGGAAGAGGTGATGCCTGAGTGAAGACCTGAAGGGGGGAGAAAGGGATAGTAGGGGAGGGAGAACAGGGTATTCCTGTCCACAAGCAGAAAGTACAGCTTGTGCAAAGGCCCTGAGGTGCTCCAAGGGCCTGAAAACTGTCCTGTGAGCCTGCAAAATATCTTGGGAAGACCAAGAACACAGAGGCCCATGTTGGCTTTCCTGCCTGCCCGATGAGGCTCCCATAACCCTCCTCTGACCCCAGGGTGCTGGGGCTTGAGCCTCTGCAGCTCATGGGCATCTGGCAGTCACATCCCTGGTCTCCCCTGGGATCTCCTGGGGCTCAACTCTGCAGCCGTCAGGACCTGATTACATTGTAACAAGTATGGGCACCATTCACCCCATCCTTGATGCTAGGGAGACCCCCCCAGGGGAGACTGGAGTGCAGAGGCCTGAGCTGGGGGTTCACTCCATCCAACCATGCTCCCTGGGCCTTAGCAATTGGCCTGTATGAAGCTGCAGACTTTTTTTTTTTTGGAAAAAGACTTCACTCTGTGCGAATCTGGCATCTTTGTGGATCAATTGTCCATTTCTTCTACTTCCGGGTCAGAGATCTGGGAATCTGCTGCTCCCTTATTTCCCTTTCTCTTACCTTCCTCCCTCCGTATGATATACAACAGTCCCCCCTTATCCAGGGGTAAACGTTCCAAGACCCTCAGTGGATGCCTGCAACCTCGGATAGTACCAAACCCTATATATACCATGTTTTTTCCTATACATACATACCTATAATCAAGTTTTTAATACAATTGTTAAAGGTTACACTCCATTTATACTTATTACAAAATATTGGCTATTGATAAATTAGGCACAGTTAGAATATATCCAAGTTGTCAGAATCACTACGCTTGCGCTTTGCAGCCACTATGAAGTAAGATAAGGGTTACCTGAACACAAGCCCTGCGATAACATGACAGTCAACCTGGTTACCTAGACAGCTACTAAAGCCTGAGCAGGTGGGAGGTGCTGAACAGAGGAATAATTCAAGCCCCGGGCGGGACAGAGGGAGACTGTGCAAGATTTCATCACGCGGCTCAGAATGGCAGCAATTTAAAACTTATGAATTGTTGATTTCTGGAACTTTCCATTTAATATTTAATATTTTCAGACCTTGGTTGATGGCAGGTAGCTGAAACCACGGAAAGCAAAACCACAGATAAGGGGGAACTACTACAATCCTGTCACCTGTGCAAAATCTGTCCCAGATCGGCCCACTTCTGTCCCCTCCTCTGTCTCCACCTGGTCCAGCCCCCATCGTGACTGGTCCTGCCTCAGGGCCTTTGCACTGGCTGTTCCCTCTCCCTGAATGCTCTTCCCTCAGCTGTAATAACCTCATCTATTTCCTTTGCTTTTAAAAATGTATGTCAAGGGACTTCCCTGGTGGTCCAGTGGTTAAGACTCTGCGCTCCCAATGCAGGGCACAGGTTCGATCCCTGGTCGGAGAACTAAGATCCTGCATGCCAGGCAGCACGGCCAAAAAAAAAAAAAAAAAAAAAAGTATGTCAAGGATGTAAGTTCCAAGAAGGCAGTGACTGTGCCTACCATGGTCACTGTTGGGTCTCTAGCTCCTAACACAGTTTCTGGTACACAATAGGTGCACAATAAAAATTTCTTCACAATGGAAAGAAATTTTTTTGGAAATACATTGAACCTCAGAAAACAGCCTGGTTGTATTCCCAAGTCCGGGGTGGGAGCATTTGGCCACAGACACTGGTAGAGATTTAGAAAAGGAAAAAAAAAAAAAAAAAGCCTCCAAATTTTGGTTGCCTCCCTCTGCCTTTAATTATTTTGTCGACAAGGCTCACAATTCAGCAAGTCAAGGTGGCATTTGAGAGGGACGGTTCCCTTTAGTGTAGCTGACAGCTAATTTGTGGGAAGTTTAATTACAGGCGGCGTTAATTAACTGGCAGAGTCCTGGGCAAGGAAGGCAGCCATCTGTTCCTAAAAGCGTCCTCCCCTCCTGGGCCTGGCTGGGAGGCTGGGAGGGGTGGGCTACGAAGAGGACAGGGCGTAGGGACGAGGTGGAGACAGAGGAGGAGGGTCAGGTGATGAATCACAACCTTCACAACCTCCCTTCCAGATGCCATCAGGGCTGAGATCTGGGCAGCCAGCCTCCCTGTGGCCCGCACCATTTTGCAGCTGCCTCCAGTGGTTGCTGGGAGTTCCTTGGAATCTGCTTTTCACTGGTTGTATCATAAGGAGCAGAGGGTGTGGAGCAGAGGGGGTGACGAACACACTATCCTCAGGTGATATTGGAGTGGATTGGCACCCGCCAATGGAGGTCGGAGGAAGAGCTGGGTCAGAGCCAGGGTGAGGGATGCCCTAAGCAGCCTGAACTGGGAGTGGGGGCATCACTCTGCCTCTCATTCCGCCATTCACCCAGCTTTGTCCCTTCTCAGCTCTCTACCCCGGGGCAAGTCACTTAACTTCTCTGGGCCTCCGTTTTCTCATGTGGAAAATAGGATTGATTACAATAGGACCCAATTCCATTTGTCTTTTTGGATAGTTGGGCCCAAGCATTTTCAGGCTGCTGAAGAGAGCTTTGTTATGAACTTGAAATTTCATTACTTGTTATTACTGGGCCTTGTAGGACTCTGGGTCCTTGCATATGCTGTTCCCTCCTCCTGGAACACCCTTCCCAGTCCTGCCCAACTGCTTCTGTTCTATCCCTCAGGTCTTGAGGTAGATGCCCTCTGCCTGAGAAGCTTTCTCTGACCCTCCAGGCTGGGGCTAGTGCCCCTGTGGACCCTCACAGCACCTGTGCATCCCCCATCACCCCCGAGTCACACTGTCACTGCTTTGTCATGGCCCATTCCTCCCACCAGACTGCGAGTTCCATGCTGGCAGGGACTGGGTCTGTCTTGGTCACTGCTATGTCTAGTGCGCCCAGCACAGGCTTGAACAAGTAGGCGGTCAGCACCAATTGTTGTACGGACAGACAGCTGGAGCCATGACACACATCTGGACGTGGTGGCCAGCAGAATGCAGAAACCAAAGTTAGAGCCATTTAAAAAGGAACAAAATAGAGCCATTTGAAGAGACGTGAATGGACCTAGACACTGTCATACAGAGTGAAGCAAGTCAGAAAGGGAAAAACAAAGATCGTATAATATCGCTTATATGTGGAATCCAGAAATGGTAGAGATGAACTTATTTGCAAAGCAGAGTAGGGTCACAGATGTAGAGAACAAACTTATGGTTACCAAGGGGGGAAGGGGGTGATGAATTGGGAGATTAGGATTGACATATATACACCACTATGTATAAAATAGATAACTGGGACTTCCGTGGCGGTCCAGTGGTTAAGACTTTGCCTTCCAATGCTGGGGGTGCAGGTTTGATCCCTGGTCGGGGAGCTAAGATCCCACATGCCTTGTGGCCAAAAAGCCAAAACATAAAACAGAAGCAATATTGTAACAAATTCAATAAAGACTTTAAAAATGGTCCACGTCAAAGAAGAATCTTAAAAATAAATAAATAAAATAGATAACTAATAAGGACCTACTATATAACACAGGGAACTCTACTCAGTGCTCTGTGGTGACCTAAATGGGAAGGAAATCTGAAAAAGAGTGGATATATGTACACGCATGACTGAGTCACTTTGCTGTACAGCAAGAAACTAACACAGCATTGTAAAGCAACTATATTTCAATAAAAATTAATATATAGGGCTTCCCTGGTGGTGCAGTGGTTAGGAATCTGCCTGCCAATGCGGGGGACATGGGTTTGAGCCCTGGTCCAGGAAGATCCCACACGCTGCAGAGCAACTAAGCCCATGAGCCACAACTAGTGAGCCTGTGCTTTAGAGCCCGCGAGCCACAACTACTGAAGCCCCTGCGCCTAGAGCCCATGTTCTGCAACAAGAGAAGCCACTGCAGTGAGAAGCCCACGCACTGCAACTAAGAGTAGCCCCTGCTCGCTGCAACTAGAGAAAGCCCATGTGCAGCAACGAAGACCCAATGCAACCAAAAATAAAATAAAATAAATTTTAAAAACATATTAAAAAAACAAAGTTAGAGTCATTTAAAAGTGGAGGGGACTGTCTCGGGTGCAGGAGTGTGGCCCTGCGAAGGCTACATCCTCTTTCACGGAGTCAGTTTCTTCCTCTGGAAAATGGGTATATGCATAGGAACCTGGCGCCGGATGCAAGGAGTCAGTGCCAGAAAGAGCATGGCGCAGCACCCGCCATGCCGCGTGTGCTCCGTAGTCGTGCTGGTGGCTACTGTTATCCTTGAGGCCACCCCCATCACTGAGGTTGGTCCCCTGTCCTCTGAGCCTCAGTTTCCCCATTTGGCCATACTCCCCCTTAGACAAACACAGCCAGGGACGGACGAGAGGCAGCCTCTGCTGGTGCTTACCTAAAGCAGCAGTCAAGGCGGGGCCGATGGGGCTGGCACAGGCTGGCCTCACGAAGCTGGCCGTCCTTAGCAGCGCCTGGCTTTCCCGGAGACGGCTGGAGAAGGGGCCAGACCTGGCTGTGGGGGGACTGAGGAGTCTGGGATGATGCTGAGGCCTCTTCTCAGAGGGTACTGTGGGCAGGGACCTCTGTGTACACTTATTAAGCACCCACTGGATGCCAGACTAGGCTGCCTGGGGTCTTTGCCCATGCCGTTCCAGCTGCCAGGTTCACTTTTCCTTTTCACGGTGCTGATTCCTGCTCTTTCTGCTCTCAGTCTAGAAGACACTGCCTGCAGCAAGCCTCCCAGATTCTCTGGGTTGGGTCGGCCACCTCCCTTTGGGTTAACACAGTGCCTAGGATTCCCCCATCACAGCACTGATCACCCAATATTATAGCTGGGCTGTGGGCAGGTCACTTAGTCAATCAACAAATACTGACAGTGTCAGGCACTGTGCATGCTTGGGGAACCCTGCAGGGCAGGTGCTGTTACTGCCCCCATACTACAGATGGGAAAACCGAGGCTCGGAGAGGTTTAATAGTGGAAAGAAGCCATGTGGCCTGGGGCCTGGAGCACAGGAGGGCCTCGGTAAGAGCTGGGTTTCATCCCTGGTAACGGTGAGCTCATTCCCTCCGCTGGCATGGTCATGAGAAAGGTCATCTCTCTGGTGAACCGGGATGTGCCTGCTCCCCTGTGGTGCCTGTGACCTTGAAGGATGCTCAGGCTTAGAGGTGTGGGGATTCATTCATTCAGTCATTCATTCATTCACTTATTCAACAAACATGTATTGGACAGCTCTTGTGGACCAGTGGCAGGCATGCTGGCCACCCCAAATATCTGTTCTCTCTTCCATGGTAGTAGAACCCCTGGTTTTCTGCTGGACCGTTGGCCATTCAGAATAAAGACTACATTTCCCAGCATCCCTTTAGGCAAGTGTGGCCGCATGGCTAAGTTCTGGCCAATGGGGTGTGAGCAGAAGTGGTGTATGGGATTTCTGGGGAAGTGTCCTTAAAGGGAGAGGGCGAGCCCTTCCTCACCTCTTCCTCCTCATTGACTGGCATGCAGATGTGATGGCAAGAGCTCAAGCAGCTGCCTTGTCCCACGAGGAGAAGGTCATTTGCTGAGGATGTGGAACAATAAGATAAAAGAAACCCGGGCCCTGGACACCGTGGAGCCTCCATGCTATCCCCGGACTGACTACTCAAGTTCATGAGCAAATAACTCTGTGCTTAAGCTGCTCTGGGCAGGTCTCAGATCCCATGGCCAACCGCAAGCTTGACGGCTACACACGTTCCTCCCTGTCTCCACTTCTCCATCCTCATCCCAGCCCATGCCTGCTGGACAGAGAGGCCTGTCCCTGCTTGGCAGCTCTGGCCTCCCACAGCTCTTGCCAGATTTGGGCCATCCACAGGGACCAAGGCAGCGTTCTCGGAATAATGCAGCTTCCTTTTGCGGCCTTGGGGCCATCAGGCTGGGAGCAAAGTCCCTCAAGAGTTGGGTGGGAGGTCTTTACCATGTCCCAAGCATCCTGTGCAAGGACCTCTGCCCACGTCTCTGTGCCCCTGCCCACCCCATACACACCAGAGCTGTGACCAGCAGCCCACTCTGCCATCATCCATCCAAGAAGAGACCCCCTTCCTCTGAACTACCTTGGAGGTTCCCTGCTATGTAGTGAAGTACAGACCGCAAAGCACAAGTGAAAAACACTCCCGTGTGTGAAAAAGAAGACATTTGACTAAACACAGACATTCCCTCGTGAATCCACCAAGACCAGACTACTGGGTCCAGATCCCACTATCACCCGTACACTGTGCCCTCTGAGAAATTCTATACAATATTCCCTCCTGGACCTTCCTGATCATGCTTGCCTCAAGCCTAGCATCTGCCCCTCATTCATTGCCTAGAAGACCCCCTTCACTGGCCCAACGCTTCTGAGAAGAGCATGCACTGGGACCTGCAGAAACACCTTATCTGTCCGCCATAAAATTAAACCACATCTGAGCTGGTCTCTGAATTCAACTACAAATTAACAGAAGCTACGGGGGACGGAGGCATCTGTGAAATGACACCACAGGGACACCCAATCAGCAAAACCCAGATCCGGGTCATCTGTGCAGGGTGAATGACCTGGTGGCCTCACATAAACAAATTGCAAGGAAAATTTAAGAGAGAAAGATGGCAAGAGAAGCTCTCGATTAACAGAGACTTAGGAGACCATCAGCAATAACCGTAGACTCTATCTAGATCCTGATTCAAAGAGCCTACAAAAATTGTATATTGTAAGCGTGCACATTTCCATGTGCTCCCTAGGTAGATACCTGACGCTATTTAGGAATCATTATTCTGGACATGATACTGGAGTTTGCGGAGTTTTTTAAGGGGTCTTATCTTATAAAGCAGGGTCTCTCCCCTCAGCACTGTGGACCTGCAGGCCAGATCATTCTCTGAGGTGAGGCCGTCCTGGACGCTGTGGGGTGGGGAGCAGCCTCCCTGGTCCCACGCCCTCGATGCCAGGAGCCAACCCCAGTCATGATGACCACAGATGTCCCCAGACACTGCCCAGTGTCCCCGGGAGGACAACATCCCCACCCCAGCTGAGAACTACTGCTTTAGAGACACAAATGGAAACATTTACAGATGAAAAAGCATCTTGGATTTGCATCAAAATAATGAAAGAGGAGGAAGAATAGAGGAAACCAGAGTGGCCAGTAGATAATCATTGAATCTGAGTGATGGGTACATGTGGGGAGGGTCATTATTCCATTCTTTCTACTTGGGTGTGTTTGACACTTTCCACTATAAATAGTTGAAATGCTGAGGACATTCAAATTGAATCCATAGTTCAGTTCATCGTAACCTACCCAAGGTGCTCTCTCGGTTGAATCAAACGTGCTATGCTGATGTAAGACACGAACACTCAGGAGAAGCTGGGCAAGGGGTCCATGGAAACTATCTCTAGTACCTTTGCAACTTTTCTGTAAAGTTAAAAGTATTCCAAAGTAACAAGTTTATCTTTTGTTTAAGGTTTAAATGAATCATAAGCATATGAGAAATCAGCCGCTCCCGTGCCCAGTATTGGAACGGAGGCACAGGGGCCCCGTTGCAGGGCCACCAAGGACATGATGCACACAGCAGCCCTGAGAATACCGCCCCCCCCCCGCCCCCATATACCCTCACTCGCCCACAGATGCCAGGAGCCAGCCTTAGGCTCAGCTTGCCACACGCGTGGCATGAGGGGCCGGTCCGCCCCACAGCAGCCAGGGCAAGAATCCGCCTTCAAACCCACTTTATTATCTAGTCTTCAGACTAGAAACACTCCTCACTTCTACCCTCCCCGCCCCAATCTCCACCAGCCAGGGGCAGCGGGCCTCAGAGGGGTTCTGGAGGCCCCTCCAAGGATTCGCTGGGCTCAGGTGCTCCCACGGAGGTGGCACTCCCGCGGCGGGGGGCGCTGGCTCGGGTCAGCAGCTCCAGCCTCCGGAAGCGCAGCCGGGTCTGGATGGCCCAGATCGGGGGGCGGTGACCAGGCAGCGAGGGGTCCTCCTCGTACCCATGGCTGCTGACGGTGGAGTCAGAGCTGTCCTCCGTGCTGACCACCGACTGCTTGCACACAGGGCAGGAGCGCCGGGTGGGCTGGGAGAACCAGGGCTTGATGCACTTGCAGTGGTAGGTATGGGAGCAGGGCAGGATCTTGAGCTGGTCACCTTCCTCGTATTCATCCAGGCAGATGGCACACAGGTCGTGAAGCCTCGTGAAAGTGCTCACCTGGGCCCTCTGGCTGGCCCACGCCTTGACCCCTGGCCCGCGGGCCCACCAGGCCCGCAGCCAGTTCCAGAGATACCACAGGACGAAGAAGGCGGTCATGAGCAGGGCCAGGGTGCAGCCCAGCACCCAGGAGATGGCCAGCATGGGGTGGCAGTCCAGGTCCGGGCAGGCCGGCTGGTCGGGCAGCAGGAGGATGTGGGCCAATTTATCGCAGCGCACGCTGACCCGCAGGTCCTGGGAGGTGGCCTCGCCCACGAACACCGAGGGGATGGCGGTCTGGCACTGCAGGTCCTCGTAGACATGGGCCATGAGCACCAGGTCGTCAGAGCGCACGTTGTACACGATGGCCGCCTGGAAGCCGGCCCGCTGGGCGTGCAGCACCTTGAGGTCAAACGCGCAATCGTACCGGCGGATCAGCACGATGCCACCCAGGGAGCCGTTGCCCGGCCGCGGGCCCTCGATGGGACGGCACGCGTTGGCCGGTCTGGCCTCCGTCAGGTAGCCCCGCACACCTTCGGGGGCTAGGGGCACCCCGAACAGGGCCGGCAGGTCCGCAAACTCCACGGTGCTTGAGTTACCATCCAGCACGGCTCGCACCACCGCCTGTGTGGGCACCAGCAGCCCCAGAAGGATCAGTGAGACCCTGACTGCCCCCAGGGCCAGGACTGGCCAGGGCTGCCCCATGGCCAGCCCCTCCTTCTCTGGCTGTGGTGTGGAGCTAGGTCCCGCTGGGGACCATGGACAGGAGGCCTCCAGGCATCTCCAGGACCTCCCAGGGGGCCCATGGCTGGGGTGTGAATGGAGTTTGAACGGGTGGCTCATAGGCAGTTAGGCAGAGCAGCTGGGACCTGCGTGGCCCTAGACAGAAACAGCTCCTGGTGGCAGCCCAGCGTGCATTGTGTCTTTGAAGGTTGGTCCCAGGAGGAGCTGACCTACCCAGGCGGCCTTCCTAGCAGATGACGCTGAGACCAGGAGCCCCCAGAGTTCTAGATGCCCCCGGCCTCTGTGACATCATCCTGTTACATCCTGGTCCCTCACCCACATCCCCCACCAAGACAGAATTCCTGGGGCTCTGACCTGGGGGACTGGGCAACCTTCGCAAAAACTTCTGGAAGGCTCAGAGCATCCCCAGCTCCTGGACCTCGTAAGGCCCAGAGGTGCCACACAGTGGGCTGGCGGCTGCCCCACCACCACCCCATGGCTTGGATCCGGCCCTCACACTTACATTCTGCCAACATCATCTCCCCAAGCCTCCTAGGGATCCACTGAGGAAGGGGCTAATTTTCCCCCCCTTTCGAGATTTCCAGGGGACCCAGACTTGTTCAGGGCACCCTCTGCCCATGAGGTCTTAGAGCCCAAATCCCAGATATCCTCCCTCTCTCCCCCTCGCTCGCTCTGCTCCAGACACATGGGTCTCCTTGCTGTGCCTCCAGCACACCAGGCCCGGTCCTGCCTCAGGGCCTTTGCACAGGCTGTTCCCTCAGCCTGGAATGCCCTTTCTCCCTGTGATCGGCTCTTTCTCACCCTTCAGGTTCTCAGTTCATATGTCCTCAGAGTCTAACTGACTTGATATGGGGGGAGGGAGAAGTGCCAAGGTCAGAGCTTCCTTTCTAGCCGGGTCTCCAGCTGTCCCTCATCCCTCAGCCAGAGCCCTGGCCATCAGCCTCATGACCCCCCAACTCCTCATACCCAAATCTCCCACCGTGAGTCTGCCGCCTGGCTGGGCAGCCTACTCAAGCCCTGATTCCTTGCTCTGTCATTGACAAGCTGTGTGATGCCAGATAAGTCACTTAAGCTCTCTGGGCCCCAGCTTCCAGATCTGTAAAATGGGTGTAATGATGAGAAACCCGTCTTGTAGGGCTGGTGGTATGAGAATTAAATGAGAGAATGCCTGATTGGCATTCAGCATAGGGTCTGAATTTTTTCATTCTCCCATAACAGACCTGCCTCCAGTTCACAACTCTTTCAGTTCATCATCACATGCCAGCCAGGGATATTTCTAAAATCTCAATCCTCTGGTCTCTCCCATGCTCTAAACTCTCCCATGGCTCCCCATTGCCCTCCAGATAAAGTCCATGTTCATTTCTGTGTCCTACAAGCTCTCCCATGGTCAAGCCCCTGCCAATCTCCAAAGCCTCAATGCTTTTCTTTCTTTTTTAAAAATTATTTGTTTATTTATTTATTTATTTTTGGCTGTGTTGGGTCTTCGTTGCTGCACGCGGGCTTTCTCTAGTTGCAGTGAGCGGAGGCTACTCTTCGTTACGGTGCATCGGCTTCTCATTGCAGTGGCTTCTCTTGTTGCAGAGCACGGGCTCTAGGCGCATGGGCTTCAGTAGTTGTGGCGCATGGGCTTTGTTGCTCCTCAGCATGTGGGATCTTCCCAGACCAGGGCTTGAACCCATGTCCCCTTCATTGGCAGGCAGATTCCTAACCACTGTGCCACCAGGGAAGTCCCCTCAGTGCTCTTCAATGTTCTAAATGCATCATGATTTGCTGACCTCTAGAACTTTGCAAATGCTGTTCCCTCTGCCAGGAACAGAATTCTCTCTCCTCAACCATAGTTTGCCAGGCTGGATACTTATTCTTTAGGTTTTCTCAGTTGGTCTAATACCTCCCAGAGCAGGCCTCGGCCAATGATAGAGAAGAGACACAGGAGTGAAACAGGCAGAAGGCCATGTGACAACAGAGGCAGAGATTGGAGGGATGTGTCTACTAGCCAAGGGATGCCAAGGGTGGCCAGCAACCACCAGGAGCTGGGAGTGAGGCACGGAACAGATTTTCCCTCTGAACCTGCAAGAAGGAATCAACTGGGCTGATACTTTGATTTTGGACTTCCAGCCTCCAGAACTGTGAGGGAATAAATTTCTGTTGTTTTGAATCCCCTGGTTATGGCAGCTGTAGAAGTGAAGGCACAATGGAATCCTTGTCCTAGGGTCTGCATCTGGGTGAGGGCAAAAAAACATGAGGTGTCACTGCACTGAGACTGGAGGGTAAGGATGAAGTTGGTGTAAGGGGGCAGAGAACAGCATGTTGGGGATGCAAATGGCATGTGCAAAGGTCCTGAGGTGAGCGAGAGGAGAGAGGGAGAGAGAGAGAGAGAGAGAGAGAGAGCTGAATGGTTGGATATGACAAGCCATTCAGAGTGGCTAAAAAGAGGGTCTTACTCAAGGATAGGAGAGAGATGGGGGAAGGAGGGGCAGGACCAGACCCAAACCTTGAATGTCGACGGCCTTGGGGTTTACACAGAGAATGACGAGGAGCCACAGAAAGTTTAGAGTAGAGGCAGGACATGACTGGATTTTGTTTCCCATTTCCGCTCTATATATTTCTGCACTGTTTGCATCTTTTACGATGGGAATAAATTCACTTATTCCTCCTGAAATAAAAGAGATTTATGTTTCTGAAAGAACCCTCTGGTTGTTGCGTGGAGGGTGGGTTGGAGAGAGAGAGAAAGAGGTGGAGAAGCCTCGGAGGCAGCTGTAGCATCAGGGGAGGGACTGGGGAATGGGACAGGGAGAATAAGAGGGGACAATATCCCTGAATGAGTGAGTGGGTGTGAAGGACAAAAGGGGAGGTGACCATGAATGTCTCCCCCTGGGGCTTACTTCAAGAAAGACTCGTTTGGTGGTACAGTCTTTAATGTCTTTCTGGCAATTGCTAATTTCCCTAAGAGACAGGTCCTTGGCCCCGTTGGCATTTTAAAACGTCGTTTTGTTTTCTGTGTCTTTGTTTCTTGTGAGTCCCATCCCTTCGTGGCAAGAGATATGGGTTTTTCGTTTAAGACTCTCACAAAATTTTCTTTTTAAAGAAAGATAAAATGTAGATCCTTAGGGAGTATTTGGTAAATAAAGGAACAGGTGCATGGTAGTAGGGGAAAAGGTCAAGAAAGAGTTCTCCAAAGATGGGCAGTTGATAAATAGGGTGTATTCGTTTCCTAGGGCTGCTGTAACAAAGTACCATAAACTGGGTGGCTGAGAACAGATGTATTATCTTGTGCTTCTAGAGGCCAGAAGTCCAAGATCAAGGTGTTGGCAGGGTGGCACTCCTTTTTTTTTTTTTTAATATTTATTTATTTGGCTGCACCAGGTCTTAATTGCAGCATGCAGGATTTAGTTCCCTGACCAGGGATCGAACCCGAGCCCCCTGCATTGGGAGCGTGGAGTCTTAACCACTGGACCACCAGGGAAGTCCCAGGTGGCACTCCTTCTGAAGTCTCTTCTGGTGTGCCAGGGAATTAACACCCTGCGGAGCAGCCCAGAAACAATGAAAAATGGAGGCGAGTGGACAAATGCCCCATCTCTCGCTCCTCAAATGAGATAACTCTGGGGTGCACATCTCTCACCATCTCCTAGAGGCCCCCAGTGAGAATAGGCCCCAACTGTCCCCATGATAACTTGCTCTTGACAATGCTTCCTTCATGGGTTGCCTTCCTTTTCCTGTCTCCCTCCTGCCACTCCCCTCCCAGTGTTTTCTGAGATCACTTCCAAAATAAATAACTGGCATTCAAATCCTTGTTTTGGGGTCTGCTCCTAGGCCAACCCAACCTAAGACGCTGCCTGAGAACAGAAGAATGCACAAGAAAGCAGAACAAAGAGACCAGGAGAGACCCAGGTCCTAAAAACGTCATTTGAGCACTTCAGTCCGTCTGAGCCTGAGGGCCATACAAACGTGTACCCCTGTGACATGAGCCAGTTATATTCCTCTTTTTGCCTGAGAGAGGGTGTCTATCCCCACACAACAAACCTCATAGGGGAGTGGTGAGTCTTCCAGAACCTCATAGGAGAAGACACTAGGATCAACTGTAAGTTTGATTTTCTTTTTCTGCTTCATGCTGTCTCCTTCCCCAAATATTTCTAGCAAGAGCCTACTTTGATTATGCTGGAGGGGACATACCATAGACGACTGGTTCCTCTGACTGTTAGTTATAAAGCACATATCAGATGGGGTGATGAGATGTGCCGGTGTTCACTCTGATTGCTCCAGAAGTCAGAGTCACATCATAGTCCTTCCTTGGTGCATCTCCTGTAAATTGGATGCTAAACTTGCACATACATGGGCGGGCATGCAGTACACATACCCATCCAGCAGGATTGCGATTCAGGAAACCCGTGTGGCCCCAGGGGGCTGGGGCTTGAGCTGGAGGGGGGGTGGACTTGGAGGTCTGCCAGGGGTCCTTGATAAATTGCCAGTGAGTCATCCACAGGAAGGCTGCCCTGGGCCCCTCTGTCTCTCTGTCTCTCCTCTCTACGTATCTCTATTTATGTCTCTCTCTCCCTCCTTCTCTACCTTTGTGTCTCAGTCAGGGTCGCTTTTTGTCTTTGCCTCTTTTGTTTCTGCCTCTCTCTCTGTCCCCCTCTCTCTAACTTTCCCTCTGTCTCAGTCTTTCTATGTCTCTGTGTCAATATCTCTATTTGTTACTATCTGACTCTGCTGTAAGTCCTTGTCCTGAGATTTCTGTCTCTGTCTCTGTCTGTGCCTGTCTCTCTATGTAAGTTTTTTTGGTCTCTGTCACCTTGTCCCTGTGTCTCCTTGTCTAATTTACTCTCTTTTCTTGTCTCTCATGCTACTTTCTGTGTGTGTGTCTTTCTCTGCCTGCCTCTCTCTCATCCCCCACTTCTCAGTCCCACACCTGGCCCACAGCAGATAACCCACAGTGGGTTTTGTCAGCTTGAAAACAAAGGCACATCTCTGTGACACGGTGAGAGAGGGGAGCTGGGTTTATGGCCCAACACAGTCCTCACTTACTGGCTGAGTAAGTCCCTCCCAGTCTCAGCATCGCACCTCCCCATCTGTAAAATGAAGGGCATCAGTGCAGAGCCAACAGTCTCTGAACACAATTGCCAATGGACCTTCCCACTGTCTTTTGAGCTTGGGGCTGTGCTTTTTCCTACTTTTCCCAGGAGGAAGCTGGCATGCAAAGGGGGGACCATCCTCCCCAAGTGCCACAGCTAAGAGGAGGAGGGACCATCTTCCACGCCCCAGGCTCCCCAAACCTCCTGGCCTTGCTGGGCGAGGCATCCAGCTGCCCATCACAGACTTGCTGTCTGAGGTCAGATGGCTTCATGTGTCTTCCCACCTTTCCTCTCCGAGGTCCCAGTATTTTTCGGGTTTTTTTTTTTTTTTTTTTTTTTTTTTTTGCTGTACACGGGCCTCTCACTGCTGCGGCCTTTCCCGTTGCGGAGCACAGGCTCCGGACGCGCAGGCTCAGCGGCCATGGCTCACGGGCCCAGCTGCCCCGCGGCATGTGGGATCTTCCCGGACCGGGTCACGAACCCGTGCCCCTGCATCGGCAGGTGGACCCTCAACCACTGCGCCACCACGGAAGCCCGAGGTCCCAGTTTTTATGACAGAATAATTAAATTTGTGAAGACAGAAAACACTGCTGAGGAGAGGGGTCTGTCTGCATAGGACGATGTGCCAGGTGATGGGTACACAGTCATGACCAAGACAAAACTCCTGAATTTACAGAGATTATATTCTAGCTGAGAGGAGGGGAGATAGCCAGGACACAAATTAACTGAATGAATAAACCATCAACCATCAAAAGAAATAATTTCAAGGTGGGACGTGCTATGAAGGAAATCAGGCAGCATTAGTTGGGGCACTCAGGGAAGGGCTCCCCAAGGTGGGGACATGTGAATGGAAGCCCGAAGTGAGGGAAGGCCTTCGCCTCTAGAACATCCTTGGGGCGCCACCAAATCATACTTCATGAGCACCTGGGATTTGTCGATTGGTGTCCTTTCAAATCAAATATTTGCTCATGCACCTGCTGTGTGTGTGCGCCAGGCACTGGGGACACAGGAGCGACTGGGACAGACCCAGCCCCCACCCTCTAGGAGGCTCTGTCCAGCAGAGGAAGAAAAGGTTCAAACAAATGAATGAGAAAGTTTCACAAGACAATGTGGAGATAAGATAAAGGCTCTAAGTATCCAATCAATGGAAGAATGCTAGAAGATGTGGGTGAAAGTTTAAGGAGAAACAGGCTGGTTACATATTGTCAAAGTAACCCTCCCACAATATTTTACAGATTTGAAAGGTAAGAAGGTAACTTTCCAGGGGGGAAATGTGGTGTTGTCCTAACCACGCGATCAAGGTTAACATCACTGGTGATGAGACAGAGCAACTTCCTGAGTCTCTTGACATCCTACACCAAGAAGGATGCAACATCACCCTCATGGGATTCTGGGCAAAAACGCACGACCCCAGTCCAACCGTGAGCAGACATTGGACAGATCAGAACTGAGGGACCTTCTGCAAAATCCCTGGCCAGTGCTCTTCATAAATGTCAAGGTCATGGAAGACACGGCAAGACTGAGGAAGTGTTCCAGAGTGAAGGACGCCAGGGTGATATGACGATGAGATTCACTGAGTGATCCTGGGTGGGATCCTGGACACTCATGGTAAAACTTCAGTAAGGTCTGTAAGGTCATTAGTAATATTGTACCCATATTACTTTGCTGGTTTTCATCATCTTACCGGGTTACATACGACGTTAACATTAGGGGAAGCTGGGTGAAGTGTATGCAGCAATGCCACTTATATTTCTGCTGCTTTTCTGTAAATCTAAAATTATTCCAAAAGAAAACATTTTTAAAATAAACAACCAAAGAGGCTTAAGGCACTAAAATGAAGGACGATGGGGAGGAAGAGGGAGAGGAAGCGGAGGGAGGAGCAGAGCCTGGCCTATCTGGGCTCCCTGCAAGCAGCCCTGAGACAGGTTTCGGGTGCAAGCAGTTTATGTGGGAGGTGATCCCAGGAAGCCCCAGGAGGGAGTGAGGGAGTGTGGGAGGGATGGGAAGAAGCCCATCCAGGGTGCATTCGTGAGTAGGTGACTGTGGTGGGCAGATGGGGCCCAGTCCCATTGGGGACCTCTGCAGAGCATGAACTTCAGAGTTGCCTGGCTCTGGGAATGAGGGAGCTGGGGTATTTACACTCCTGTTCCTGCCGGCCATTGGTTGGGGGCTGCTGGAGGGAATGGCACGATCTCTGAGATACTTCTCACCTGCCATGGGTGTGAGCAGAGCAGGCTCAGGCAGAGAGTCAGAGCTGGGATGCCTCCCAGCAGTGCAGGGAAATGGTGAGGGCCCAGGGGGTCTGGACAGGCCAACAGCATTAGCTGAAGAGACCTTACAGCTGCACTGACCAATATGGCAACCACCATCTACCTGGGCTTATCTCAGTTCATTAAAATGAAATAAAATTAAACATTCAGTTCCTCACTCACACGTGCCACCTGTGCTCCACAGGTGCTCCATAGCCACCTGTGGGTGACTGTGTTTGGTGGCACAGGTCTAGAACATTCCATCAGTCACAGAAAGTTCTACTGGACAGCACTGCATTGGAGGATTTTAAGCGAGAGAGTGGCATGATCCAATGGAGGCGCTAGGAAAATCCCTCTGGCTGCTGAAGGAAAACAGTCAGCTGGGGGTAAGGGTGGAAGCCAGCAGCCCAGGAAGGAGGCAGGGGCAAGCTGGAGGTGACGGAGGCTCGGACTGGTGCAGTAGCAGTAGGGGACGTAGCTGTTTGGAAATGGCATCACCAGTGAGTCCTGACGGTTTGGACCTAAGAGGTGAAGGGAGAGGAAGAAGAGGAGCTGAGATCTGGACTCCGCTGTGAGCAGCAGGGGGGCGGTGGGAGGCCTGTCCCCTCAGATGGGGACCCAGGAGGGAAAGCCAATTCAGGTGCAAATGTCGGCTTTGTCTGGGCCCCCCAGGGCCTGAAGGGTCAGGGAGAAGTCCAGGGGGACATCCAGTTGGCAGCTGGACTCTAATGGTGGAGGCCTGGGTAAACACAGGAATCTGGGCCCTCGGGCCATTCTGGCCGCAGGCCCAGCTGGCAACTACTGGGCCGTGATCTAACTCGGCAGGCGGAAGCCAAGCCCCGTCCCCAGGCTCGAAGGCTTGCCTAAACGCTAACAAGTTTTGCCTCCACATGGCGGCAGGGTATGCGTGTGTGTATGTGTGTGTTTAATTCCGGAATGAATTTAATTCTAATTCCGCCGACTTTGGGGATGGGAAACAGCTGTCTTAATGAGTTAAACAGTGGGTTTAAAATAGCAGGCATCTGTTCGCAGTCTGAGCTAGCACCTGCTGAAGCTGCTGGGAGGCTCCGGGGCTCACAGTTCGGGGGTCCTCTGGGGATGGTGCAGGACATGGGGTTAGCAGGTCCAAGAAGCAGGTTCAAAGCTGGCCCTGCCACCTGGCAAGTTACCTCCCCCTGGAACTTCTGCTGCTTCGTCTGTAAAAACAGGGTCTGTTTACCCACCACACTGAGCCGTACTCTGTGCTGGAACCAGGTGCACAGCTGAGGATGGCTCAGGCTGGTCCTGCGGGGGTGACAGACCATGAGAACATACCCCCAGAGCTCACATGCCTCCTGGCTGTGTGGCCTGAATCTCTCCGTGTCTGTTTCCTCATCTGTAAATGGAGGTAATAACACGACCCAACACACAGAGTTGTTTAAAAGTTTAGATGAGGGACTTCCCTGGTGGTGCAGTGGTTAAGAATCTGCCTGCCAATGCAGGGGACACAAGTTCGAGCCCTGGTCTGGGAAGATCCCACATGCTGCGGAGCAACTAAGACTGTGCGCCACAACTACTGAGCCTGCACTCTAGAGCCCACGAGCCACAACTACTGAGCCCACGTGCTGCAACTACTGAAGCCTGCGCGCCTGGAACCTGTGCTCTGCAACGAGAGAAGCCACTGCAATGAGAAGCCCGCACACCACAGAGAAGAGTAGCCCCCCGCTCGCCGCAGCTAGAGAAACCCTGCGCACAGCAACAAAGACCCAACACAGCCAAAAATAAATAAATAAATAAATTTTTAAAAGTTTAGATTAGTTAAGACACGTGAAGTCCATGCTTAGAACCAGGTCGGGCAGACAATGAGTGCTATGTAAATGTGTAATGAGTTTTTTAAGTAAATAAATGTATCATAGAATTCCAGAGAGGAATAAGAGCTAGGGAGAGGAAATCACAGGGTGATGGATGCCACAGAGGGGACTAGGTGGAGCTGATTTAGACAGGGAAGTCAGGGAGGGCTTCCCTGAGGAGGTGACTTTTGAGCTGAGACCTGAAGGCTTCCCACGTGTAAGTCAGGAGTGGAGCGTTCCAGGCAGAGGGAATGGCAGGTGCAAAGGCCCTGTGGCAGGACCATGTTTGGGTATTCTGCAAATAGCAAGGAGGCTGGCATGGGTGGAAGAGGCATAGGGCCAGAATTTGAACAAACCTGTAGGTTGCATTATGGAATTTAAGCTTTACCCTAAAGGCACTGGGGAGCCACTGTGGGTTTCAGCTCAGGAAAGAGTGAGATCTGATTTGCAGCCAGATTTACGGCTCTCATCTTGGTTTCTGCTTGCATTTTTTAAGCACCTACTGGACACCTGGCCCTCATGCAGAATCAGAGTTGCTCATGGCCAAGCTGGGAAAGAGAAACACGTTGAAATGCCACACACTTCTATCCCAGCTCGGCAGAGTGTAGCCCACGGGTGACGTTCTGGGCACAGACAGCCCTGGGTTCGAGTCCCAGCTCTGCCACTTCCCAGCCACATGGGCTGTCCTCAATCTCTCCTTCTTGCGATTGAGTTGTCTTCTGGATGGAACAAGACGATCCACGCCCAGCGCTTCGCATGTGCTGTCATCACGTTTCCAAAGCTTAAACTAACTTCTTAAAAAGCGAAACGCACACCTACTACATGACCCAGCAATTCCACTCTTAGGGATCTGCTCAAGAAAAAGAGATCACACATCCATACAAAGACATGTACCTGCAAGTCCAGAGCAGCCCCAAACTGGAAACCACCAAACTGTCCATCAACAGGTAAATGGATAAGCAAACCGTGGTCCATACGAACCATGGAACATTCCTCAGCTGTGGGGAGGAACGAAGCCCTGAGCCAAATGACACGGAAGCCAGATGGAAGAATGCACACCACGTGATACCCAGAAAATGCAAACTAATGTATAGTGACTGAAAGCAGATCAGCGGTTGCCTGAAAAGGATGGGGGGTGGGCGGTGACGGGCAGTAGGGAGGAGTTACAAAGGGACCCAAGGGACCTGGCGGGGGTGATGTGCCCGCACGAAAACACATCCAACTCACACTTCAAATATTTGCATTTTACTGTACGCAAACTATACCTCAATAAAGCTATAAAAACAGATGAATGAAATAACCCCTTCCCCCAAAATGCCAAGCACTTAGCCCAGTGCCCAGGGTGCAGGAGGTACCAGCTGGGTTGGAAAGTTCGTGGGTGACCATAATGGGGGTGGGGGACAGGCATGGGGTTGGGGGAATTTAGGGGGAATTTGGGGGGAATCTTCCTGAGGCTGCAGTCCGGGGCCACAAGCTTGCCCCAGATATACTTCCTCCCCACCCTTGAGCTCCACAAGCCTCCATCCAGGGAAAGGAGCCTTGCCAGCCCGCACTTCACCCAGGCCCGGAAAAGTAATTTCTTAACGTTCTGCTCTCCGCCAACAAGACACAAGATTAATTACAGCCATAAACACATTGGGCGCCGCCTAAATATTTCATAGGTCTGTGCGTGCGCGCGCGCACACACGCAGCTCTCTCGTTTTTTATATTTTGTTTTTAAGGGAGGCTGCAGGTGGACACATGGGGAGATTGCCCCCCTCTTCCCTCCCGTCCCTTCGCTTTCCTTTCCCTCCTGTTCTCTCCTGTCTTTTCTTCATTCCTTCCCCTGCTAGAAGGGTCTCAAGGATATGGGGAGCTTTTGCCCTGGGTTCAATGGAGGAATGAGTTTCCCTGGCTGCCTCTTTGCAAGTTGGCAGATGTGCCAAGAGGATGTAGGGGATGGCAGGGGGTCTGGGCATGACCTTACTCTCAGGGGAAAAACTGAAGGCCCCTATGTCATTATGGAAAGTGGCCAAGAGCCCCCTCCCCCTTCCCAAGGATCAACACTCATTTATTCATTCGACAGATGTTTCCTGGGGCTGTGGCGTATGACAGTTTAGAACACAGACTTGGGATCAGAGGACTCGGTCCAATTCAGCCTCGACAATTTCTTGGCTGTGTGACCTTAGGTGACTGTCTTTACCTCTCTGAGCCTCAGTTTCCCTGTTTGCAAGATGGGGATAATAATTGTACCCTATATCACAGGGCTGCTTTAAAGCTTAAATTAGACCTAAAATACTTATAATGTTCTCAGTGTGGGGCTGGGTATACAGTAGGTGCTCAATAAGGTTAGCTATCATAAGGAGGGTATATTACTGTTTGTTGAGCTCTGGGCCCTGTCCTGGGAGCTGGGAATGGAGCAGCAAAGAAGACCAATGGTTACCACCCACCATGTTCAGACCTTATTTCTTCTTTTTTTAGCCCTGCACTTTACATATGGAGGCTCAAAGCCATGAAAGGGTTTGGTCAGAGACTCAGTGTAGGATATGGCTGAAGGAACTCAGAGATGCCTCAATAATCTCAAGGTCTCTTCTTTTTGCTGATGCAGAAATTGAGACCCAGAGAGGGACAGGGAAGTCTCCCATTCCTCCAACTCTGTGCCCAGCCCCAGGTCTCAAGAGGGAGCCCAGAAAATTTCCTGTCACGTCCCTGCCTGTCTTTGATGCCGCAGTGTTGGGAGCCGCCTGCCTGCAATTTACCAAATATGACAGTGTCTTGGCCCCAGTGGTCCAGCCTGAGCCAGTGGCATCTGCAGGGCTGTCACCTCCCACGCTGGGTCTGAGTAATGGAATGAGAGTGAGAAACTCAAGCTCTTACCGTGTGCCAGAGCCCAGCTGGCCAAGAACTTCTGCAGAATTGGGGGATGGCCGGAGACTCTCAACAACCCTACGGAAGGACGGATCATAACCCCATTAGATAGATATGGAAACTGAGGCTCCAGGATGGAAAGTAAGTCAACCTGTGTTATACAGAAGATACTCATCTGAGTCTCTCCTATTGCTGACCCTGGGTTTCAGGTTGCAGACAAGCAGTGGCCAAGACAGACCCAGAAGCAGCCCTCTCAGGGCTCAAGTCCAGAGGGGAGGATGGGCAATGAGTAATAAACACTATAAATAATTGTATGGTGTGTTGGATAATCAATGCTGTGGGGAAAACAACGAAGCAGGGAGAAGGTATAGTATGTCAGAGACGGAGGAGGGTGAAATGATAAGAGGGGCTCACTGAGGAGATGACATCTGAGCAGACACCTGAGGGAGGTGAGGGAGGGAGCCATGGAGGGGGGGCGGAATCTGAGCAATGGTATTCCAGACCGAGGGCACAGCCCGTGCAAAGGCCCTGGGGCAGGACTGTGCCCGGCGTGTTGGAGGAACAGCAAAGAGGCCCGTGTGTCTGGAGCAGAGTGAGCGAGGGGAAGAGAGGGAGGAGGGGAGGGCAGGGAGGGGACGGGGCAGGTCGTGCAGGGCCTTGTGGGCCCCGGGGAGGACTTGGGCTTTTACCCCCAGGGAGGTGGGAGCCCTGGAGGGCTGTGGGCAGGGGAGGGGCGGGGCCTGACTCAGGTGCTCACAGGTGCCCTCTGGCTGCTGTGGGGAGGACAGACCATGAGAGGTGAGGATGGGAACTGGAGGACCCAGGCAGTTATAGTTATCAATAGTAAAAGGCCATGGGAGGAGACGGGGGAGGTGAGATTTAGCCCAGGTGGTCTGGGAACATATCTCTGCAGTGGTAAGCTTTGAGTTCTAACTGAGTGAGAAGATCTAGGTAAGAAAGGGCATTCCAGGCAGAGGCCACAGCCAGCGGAAAGGACCTGAGGCAAGAACAAACTTGGCCTGTGTGAAGATAACGGAGACCGAGTGAGATGGGGAGAGGGACATGGGAGGAGAACACAGATTCTGGACCAGGCAGAGCCCTGTGGCCCCCAGTGAGGTGTTTCCATTTTATTCTAAGGCAATGAGGATCCATGCCTTTGAGCAGGGAAGGGACACAATAGGGTAGATGATGTGGGAGGCAGAATAATATGCCCCCAAAGATATCCTCATCCTAATGCAACCTGTGACTATGGTTCCTCACATAGTGTGGTGGGATGAATAGTGTCCCTGCAAAATTCATGATCACCTGGAACCCCAGAATGTTACCTTATTTGGAAATCAGCTCCTTGCAGATGTAATTAGTTCAGGATCTAGAAATGAAATCATCCTGCATCTAGGGTGAGCCCTAAATCGAATGACTGGTACCCATGTAAAAAGAAGAGAGACTCAGCCATTAAAAAGAATGAAGTAATGCCATTTGCAACAACACGGATGGACCCAGAGATGATTATGCTAAGTGAAGTAAGTCAGACAGAGAAAGACGAATACCATACGATACTGCCTAAATGCAGAATCTTAAAAAAAAAAAAACAAATGAACTTATTTACAAAACAGAAACAGACTCACAGACTTAGAGAACGAACTTATGGTTACCAGGGGGAGGGTGGGCAGGAGAGATAGATTGGGAGTTTGGGACTGATACGTGTACACGCTGCTGTATTTAAAATAGAAAACCAACGAGGACCTACTGTATAGCACAGGGAACTCTGCTCAATATTCTGTAATAACCTAAATGGGAAAAGAATTAGAAAAAGAATAGATACATGTATACGTATCACTGAATCACTTTGCTGTACACCTGAAACTAACACAACGTCGTTAATCAACTCTACTCCAATATAAAATAAAAATTTAAAAAAAGGAGAGCACAGAGACCCAGAGAGAACATGGTCACGTGAAGATGGAGACAGAGATTGGAGGGATGCTGCCACATGCCAAGGAACACCTGGGGCCACCAGGAGCAGGGGGCATTTATGTGTCTTTAACCACAATAAAAATTATTTTTTAAATGTAAGAAGTAACACTATATTTGGGGGTACTGGATTTTCTTTTGGGGTGATTAGAATGTCACTTAATGCCACCAGGTTGGTTAATTTTGTGTGATGTGAATTTCACCTAAATTTTAAAAAGTAATAATAAAACAAAACAAAATAAAATAAAACCCCTTGCCTTGGGTACCCCCCGTTGACATTCTGATGCAAATGCTTCCAGAACTTTCTCTGCCCACATGATTGTCCTGTGGCTTCCTCTTCCCGTTGTCCACGTGTCCCTAAGCAGTCCACACCTGCTCATATAGCTGACCTCATCCTGTGTCACAGCTGTGTAGCCTTCACTTATCCGAGGTGCAGGGGTCACCCACCTCGGTGGTGGGCTTCGGGCAGTTTCCGGTGGCCTGTCCTTCAATGCCAAAGTGACAGTGACTGGACATATCTCTCTGTCACTCTAGAACGGGGGCAGAGGCTGAGTTCGGTTTATTTGGAATTTCACTGGATGCTGCCGACACCTCCCAGCGTGTGTGGGAGGGTGTTTGTTCCTCATCTTTCTGCCCTCGAGCCAGGCTGGGTGGCCAGGGCTGTCTTCCTTGGCCTCCACACCTCTACTCTGTACCCCTCCAACCCATTCCCAAGGGATATATTTACACATAAAGGAGATCACAACCCTCCCACCCCCACCCCCTCAAACATCCTCCCAGGGCTCCATAAAACCCAGGCCTCCCCCTGGCCCACAAGGCCCTGCACGACCTGCCCCGTCCCCTCCCTGCCCTCCCCTCCTCCTTCTCTCCCCCTCGCTCACTCTGCTCCAGACACATGGGCCTCCTGGCTGTTCCTCCAACACACCAGGCACGGTCCTGCCCCAGGGCCTTTGCATATGCTATTCCCTCTCTGCCTGGATCACTCCTCCCACTCACCCCCTTCTCCAGGCAAACTCCTCATTTTGCAAATCACAGCTCCAGTGTCATTTCCTTATTCCAAACTCACTGAGGAGGGAGACAGAGGTGAAGAGACTGAAAGACCGTGAGATTCTCAAGGGGAAAAGCCAGGCAAAGACCGGAGAGGAGCGGGTGGGGAGCTGGGCATGGGGAGGGTTGGGAGGGTGATCTGGAGGCTGAAGAGGATGCTGGGCTGCAGTGCCTGTGGCTGGTTCCCATTGTGTGGAGCCCCTACCCCCCCACCAAGCCACTGGCTCTTACACATCAACACTCGCCAGAAATGAAGGAAATATTTTCTCTCTGATGACACTTTTGGCAAAATACAAATCCTCCAGTTTTTTTCCATGCAAAAAACATGTCCATCAAAACCATCCCTGCAGTGTCTGCTGGAGAGGGAGGCCACTTGGGTTTGGTCCGGGGATTGCGGAAAGGGCTCCGGGGAGAGGGAGATGTAATGGCCTCGTGTCTCTCTGCAGTCAGAGGGCGACACAAAAACAGTAAGAATAGTAATAAAATAGCCCCCCGTTTGCCGAGCGCTTGGTCAGTGTTGGAAGCTCCGCTATCTGTACTTGCTCTGCGCAACTCCACAATTATCTCCATTTTTCAGATGAGGAAGCAAAGCCCAGAGAAGGGAATACACCTCCCCAAAGTCACACAGCAGAGCCAGGCTTTGAACCCACAGGCCACTCAACTTCCCAGGGATACCTAGAAGAGCCCCTTCTCAGAAGGGAAAGGGGAGGAAAGGCAATGGAGACCAAAGGATCATACGCAAGGGCTTCAAAGCATGTTCCCTTCAATAGTTCTAGGTGTGGCCAGCAGCCCTTAGCTAAATCAGTCTGTGACTGTGTAGAGCCTGGGTGCATAAGCTGGGTCCCCAGCCAGATCCCCAGCCACAGTGGTGATGAGGATGGGGTGTTCCTGGTGTCCTCCAGCTGGCAGGTCACATCTTCCCTGACTGCCTACATTGCCTTTGTCACATCCTGGTCCCCACAAACCCCTAAGCCAGGGGTGAGTGTGAGAGCAGCAGCTGTGCGACCTTAAGCAAGTTGCTTAACCTCTATGTGCCAGTTTCCCTGCTGGTTAAAGTAGACATAAAAAATAATCCCTAACTCCCAATTAATACCGTTAATGTCCCCAAAACACTTGACCCACAGTAGGTGTTTATAAATGTGGAATATATTTAGGTAAGTGGTTCCTGACCAAGGACTGGGTAAGCCAGGGGGCATCTTCTTTCGTCCCCCCCCACCCAACCCAGGGAAAGGTGCAACCTCTAGAAAGGCAGCAGGAAGCTGGCTCTGGTGTTCTGGGGCCCCAGCTGCCGCCTGTTCCCGTGGTGAGGGATTGACTTTTCTAGAACGTTACCCCTCCTCCCAGTTTCCATCCGGAGCCAGCACTGCTGCATAAATTCTACTTTACGGCTGTTATTGATGAGGAGCGGGGAGAGCAGCTCTAGCAAGGCCCAATTAATTTTCCTGTCTGGCATCTGTGCACCGGGCGAATTTCTGAGCTCCTGGAGGGAGGGGGGCAGAGCCAGCTGGGGACAGGCCAGGCTGAGGACAAGGTCATGGGCAGGCCAGGGCATTCTAGACCCCCATCCTAGGAGTACTGTTCAGAGAGTTCCAGATTCTGAGCCCCAGGCTCTTGTCTGGAAGGTAGGATAGGAGCTATCTGTAAATTCTGAATAAACGCTGCGATTTTTAATTAGGATGAAAATGAGGGTTTCACTCAGGAGACCCTTGAGCAAAAACCCAAAGGAGGTGAGAGGGAGCCATGTAGATTTCTGAAGGAACAGCTTCCAGCAGAGAGAACAGCCCATGCAAAGGTCCTGGGGCAGGACCATGCCTGGTGTGTTGGAGGAACAGTGAAGAGCCTGTGTGTCTGGAGCAGAATGAGCAAGGGGGAGAGAGGGAGGAGGGGAGGGCAGGGAGGGGACGGGGCAGGTCGTGCAGGGCCTTGTGGGCTGCAGGGGAGGACTTGAGGTTTTATCCCAAGGGAGGTGGGAGCCCTGGAGGGCTGTGGGCAGAGGAGCGGCGGGGCCTGACTCAGGTGCTCACTGGGGCCCTCTGGCTCTCTGCGGAGAACAGTTGGGGATCCACAGCGAAAAACAAAGCCCACTTATTAAATTCTCCCTGTCCTGGGCCCCAAGCTGTGACCACGAGGCCTCCTTGCTCTTTAGAAGGAAAATTAGTGCATGTGAGGAGGCGTTAAAGCAAGTTCTTGATGAACTTCTTGTGAAGATAGAAACGGTCTATATCTGTCCTGTCCGATATGGGAGCCACCAGTGGCATGTGGTTTCTGTGTCCAGTGCAACTGTGGGACTGCATTTTAAATTTATTTAATGATTTTATTTTTTTAATTGTGGTAAAATACTCATAGCATAAAATTTACCATTTTAGCCGTTATTAAGTGCACAGCTTCAGTGGCATTAAGTACATTTATATCGTCATGTGACCAGCCCCACTGTCCATCTCCAGAACTTTCTCATCTTCCCAAACTGAAACTCTGTCTGCATTAACTGACTTCCCATCCCTTCCCCCAGCCCCTGGCCCCCACCATCTACTTCCTGTCTCTACGGACGTGACTCCTCTAGGACCTCCTGTGAGTGGAATCAGACAGTATTTGTCCTTTTGTCACTAGCTTATTTCTCTGAGCATCATGTTCTCAAGGTTCATCCACGTCGTAGCAGGTGTCAGAATGTCCTTTATTTTTAAGGTTGAATAATAGTCCAGTGTATGGATGGACCACATTTTGTTTATCCATTTACCTGTTGATGGACGCTGGGGCTGCATCTGCCTCTCAGCTATTGTGAATAATGCTGCTATCAAGATGGATGTACAAATATCTCTTTGAGACCCTGCTTTCAATCGAATTTTATTTTATTTTGATTAATTTAAATTTAAATAGCCACAGGTAACTAGTGGCTACTGTATGGGGCAGTGTGGTGCTAAAAAGATTCCAAAAGACTTTGAGAGAATGAATTTTCTCTTTATTCAGTGTCATTTAATGCCCTGTCTGAGCCAACAAATGACATCGTATAAGTCACCCCCACTTATTAGCGTCCCACACTATAACCTCTTGTTCAGAGTGGGACACAGCCCAACAGCTTTGGAACTAACAGAAGAGCCCATACCCAGTATGAGGTAGCCTAGGCCCACCGCCACCTCCTCCCCAGGGGCAGGTGGCCTGGACCCCATAGGCCTAGGGATGACGGGCACCATGTCCTTAGTTACCCCTCTCTGGCTTTTGCTACCCATCCAGCCTTGCCTGCAAGAGCCCCAATGCAGCCACATCCCACCCCATGACACTGGGCCTTGTTAGAGTGGTGCCACGGAGGCTGGATGGGGAATATGGAGCTCCCTGTATGTTACCTGAGCTGTAGAAGAGCCCTGAAGGAAATGTCTAAGTGGAAATGTATCAGTCAGCTATTGCTGTGTAACAAAGTACCCACAAACATAGCAGCCTAAAAGAACACATTTACTATCTCAGTTTCTGTGGGTCAGGAATCCAGGCATGACTTAGCTGGGTGGCCCACTTCAGGGTCTCTCATGAGGCTGCAGTTTTGGTGTCTCTGGGACAATAGTCTCATCAGACGCTCAACTGGGGAAGGACCTGCTTCTAAGCTCCTGCAGGTCGTTGGCAGGACTCATTTCCTTGTGGCTATAAGCCTGAGGGCCCCAGCTTCTTGCTGACTGTCAGTTGGATGTTGCTCTCAGCTTCTAGAGGCCACCCACAGTTCCTTGCCACATGATCCCCTCCAGGGACTATTCTCAAAATGTCTGCTTGCCAGTAAAAGAAAAAAAGAGTGGCAAGGCTGCTAGGAAGAAAGAGTCTTAAATAAGGCAGCATAATCACAGAAGTGGCTTCCTATCACCCCTGCCATACCCTGTTGCTTAGAATCAGGTCACGAGCCCCACCCACATGCAAGGGGAGAGGGCCACACAAAGGTGTGGGCGTCAGGAAGCAGGAAGCATGAGAGCCACCTTAGGGTCTGTCTGCCACAGGAAGCAAAGGGAGGGAGATGTTGCAATGGCTCTGGGCCCCAAGGGGTTTCTGAGAGAGAAAGAAGGAAAGGAGGAAGAGGGAGGAGCTGAGGGTAAGAGAGTTTGGGAATTGGGAGAAAGACATTAAATCCAAACATATTTTTGGTATCCCTTTTTTGTCCAGCCTTGTGTGTAGAAAAGACACAGCCCCGAGACCTCTTGGAGCAGCACTGATACTCCCAGCCTGGTGTCATATCTGCTATGATGGGCGAGAGGGATGCACAGGACACTGGGGGAGCCCTGATCCACTCTGTGTCACAAAAGGCTTCCTGGATGAGGCAGCCTCTGTGCTGACCCCCAAGGATGAGACAGAGGCAATGGGTGAGTTGGGGGAGTTTATTCTGGGAGGAGGGACCAGCAAGAGCAAAGGTCTGGAAGCCTGAAAGAGAGCAAAGCAGCATGGTCATGGAAGGGGGTGGATGGTGAGTCATCACTTTGCCTCTGAGGGAGGTAATGCCATACTCATTGTACAGATGGGGAGACTGAGGCTCAGAGAGGTGAAACCTCTCCAGGTCACATGGCTCAGAAGAGGAGCAGCCTCATTCGTCAAATGGATGTTTGAGGTCCTTCTGTGCTCTCACACCCTGACTTTGAGATCCTCCAGATTAAAAACAACAACAACAAACAATAACAATAGTAGTAGCATTTGTTGAGCACTTTCTATTCACGAAGTATTGATACTCTTGCAAATGCTCTATATACATAAGGAGTCAGCCAGGGGTCAAATATGGCCCAACACCTGTTTTGTAGATTTTTAAATGGTTGGGGGAAAAAAATCAAAGAATAATATTTTGAGACACATGAAAATGATATGAAATTCAAATTTCAGTGTCCATAAATAAAGTTTTATTGGCACACGGCCACGCTCATTCATTTACGTATCATCTATGGGTGGGTTTTGCACAACAATGGTGGAGTGGATTATATGGTCCACAAAGCTGAAAACGTTGACTTTCTGGCCCTTTACAATAAAAGTTTGCTGGTTCCTTCCGTTGGTGTATTAACTCCCTGGAACAGCTCTACGAGTTAGAGGCTACTGCCTTCCTCAGTTTACACAGATGGGGAAACTGAGGCATACAAAGTTAAGGGGCTTGGCTAAGGTCACAGTGGATAAGTGGCCAAGCAGGGATTTGAACCCAAGTCTGTTGGACTCCACGTACAGTGCTGTCAGCTCCGCACCAGACCTGGTCATGCCCTCTGGCCCCACCCTCAGCACTTGGGGTTGGGAGTGCCTGGATCCAGCTTTTTCTGCTCCCAGCCTGGGGAAGGGGTGGCAGTGAGCAAGTGCCCAGGGCAAGCTTCCTGATTCCACCCTGCCTTCTCCAGTCGGGACTATCCAGAAAGATGGCCACTTCGGAGCAAATCAATTAAACAAACTCCATGCTGGCTGCTGCCCTGTTTTTCTGACCTCAGCCAAGAGGCTCACGTTCCGAGCCGGCTGACTTGGGTTCAAGCAAATGCACTTGTGGGCAGAGCTGAGAAGGGCCCGCAGCATCAGGGATCTGCACAAAGAACTCTAGCCCGGCCCCCTGGGGGCCTGTGCTGTTGGATTGTGTAATCCGATCCCCCCGGGGGAGGTGCGGAGGCAGGGACTGTATGAGCAAACACTGGGAGAGGGGGACCCTGGGAAAGGAGAGCCTGTTCTGTAAAAGATGAGCTTCTCAGTGTGACTGGGAGAGAGTACGAGGGGAGCAGTGGGAAGAGAAGGCTATAATTTGCTCATTTGATCTGTCAATCAAGTGATGAAGGTTGCTGTTTCTTTGTCACATGCTATTTGAGAGATCTGATACCTGAAAAAAGGACTGTCATAATGCAGGCTATTCCTGCTGGGCTCAAACCTGAAAGGATATGAGGTTAGACATCTTGCTGCAGACCTCTTGTTAGGCTCTCTACGCAGAGTCTGAGAACAGAACAATGCAGAGAAAGCAGAGCAGAGAGACAGAGAGAAATGAGCTCCTGGATTCAGCCACACCTGAAGCTCATATCCACCTGGTCTTTCCACTTACGACCTGGGCATTTATGTATATGGCTAATGCATGGTAACTAATAATGATCTCACCAAATATTTCCTGACCTCACCTTCTGGATTATGGAAGATTAGATTATTACTCAGCAAATTCCAACAGATCCCCAAACTCCACAGGAGAAACATATTTCCCTGACCCACTGATGTCAGTCCCAACCATGAGACTTGCTTAGGCCAAAGCGATATGAGCAAAAGTGATAGTGTGTCAAATCTGAGCTGAGGCCCTAAGAGGGACTGCATTCTTCCGCATGCCTTCTTGTGCTACTGCCTTTAGCCATGAGACAAATATATCTTGAGCTGCCACTAATCCAAGGACGATGAGAAACACATGGACCAGATCTGGACACTGAGTACTGAGCCCAGCTGACCTACAGATGTGCAATGAGAAATAAATGCTTGCTGCTGTATGCCAAAGAGATTCGGTGAATGTTTGTCACACAGCAATAGCTGACTGTTACATGAGCACATCCATGAATGGTTGGACTGGGTGGGGCTATATGACTAGTTCTGGTATACAGACCAGGAAATGACCTGTGTCACTTTCAGGCCAGAGCATTTATTGCTAGTAAGAGAACCTCCAGAGTTGTCTTTCTCTCTGACACAGAGACCAACAATATTCTAGACAGTGCCTGCTCCATCAGCCAGCATCTTTGAGTCAGGTGACATGAGGCAAGCCCCCAGCCCAAAAAACCACGGTGACTATACAATGTGAGTGAAAAATAAATTTTTTTTTTGGCCGTACCACGCAGCATGTGGGACCTTAGTTCCCAGAACAGGGATCAAACCCACGCCCCCTGCATTAGAAGCGTGGAGTCTTAACCACTGGACTGCCAGAGAAGTGCCGAAAAATAAATCTTTGATGTCATTAACCTCTGAGACCTATGGGCTGTTTGTTACTGCAGCAAAACCAAGCCTGATCTAATAAATAAGACTGGAAGTTTTTTGACAGTTTGGACAGAAAGAGGTGATGCAGGTTCTGGATGAAAGTGAAGACTCCTGATTCTAATAGGTAATGTTGATCAAGCCCTTCCTATGGTCCAGGTGCTACGCTCAGTACTTTTCCTGAGTGATTTCATTTAACCCACATCCCCACGCTCCCAGGTAAGAATTGATACTGACTCTGTTTTACAGACCAAGACATTAGGCTCAGGAGGGAACATCCCTTGTTCAAGGTCGCTTACCAGGAAGTGGTGGAGCCGGAATTGGCCCCTAAACCCGTCTGACTCCAGAGCCTGCCTGTTTCCAGGAGCTGGCTTTCCTCCGGGGTATGATGCTCCGAGCCTCTGCAGCCGTGCGGTTTATCATCCCATCAAGGAGACTTGAGGCCACCATAGAAACCACATGTCCACAGGCCAGAAAGTTGCTCCAACTTCCACAAATCAACAAAACCCAGTACCTTTGCCAGGGCAACCCCTGGAGCCACTGCCCAATGCTTCCAGCTCCTTGCACCATCTCACCACGGTCCTACCCCAAATACCTGGGACTCCCTCTCTGGTGAGACACTAAATATGGTTGGTCCTCTTCTAACTGCATTGTAAGCACGTGATACGTGACCAGCTGCAGAAGACTTGGATGCTTCCATGGCCCCGACCCTTAGGTGTGACGTGAGCAACAGAGTTTCTCGGCTGGTGTCAAGGACTTTGGAAAACACCATCTTTCATTTCTTCCCTCCTCACCTTCAAACACCCCCTGCCACATACTCACTTATTACTGTATCCCATGGACTCTGAGATGCCATCAAAGAGAAAACCCACCCTTGTTTTATATCCTGCTAAGGATGAAAACATCCCTGCCAATTAAATCATGGCACAGGGGAAGAGGACACATCCCAATTTCAGAGATGTTAAAACAGGAAAATGAAGCATCTTAGAATCAGTGAAATGTGATGAGTTCCTTGTTTGGTGACTGTCTCCTCTGCTAGACCCAAGAGGCAGGATGTCATTTGTCATGGTTGTTGCTGAGTTTCCGGTGCCCTGTTTTAACAGGGCCTGGCACGAAGGAGGTGCTCAGTAAATAAATGAGTGAATAAATGAATGAATGAATGATGAATGACCTGACTGATCTGATGCTAAGACGTTTTCAAGCACGCTCTCATTTTATCCTCATCGTGAAACCATCACCAACCTCTGCATTTAATGGAGAAAGGAAACCAAGGCCCCCAAAGGGATGATGACTTGCCAAAGCTATACAGTCAAGCCTGAGATTGACCTTCCCGCCCCGAGGCCTGGCTCTGGCCCACAGGCCCCTGCCCGCTGATTCCCCATCGGGCCCTCCAGGGCAGCTCGGGTCCGACTTCACCCTAACATCCTTCTCATCTTCCCTGCAACCTCTTTGATGAAAACCTAATCACGCCCACCCGAAAGTCGACATCGAAATTACTGCCGAGCCCTTGACTTGAGGTAATTAAGAGCATTTTGGGACGCCTTGCTTGATTAAAAGCAGCTCATCCACTCAGAATGAAAATTCAGGAGGCAAATTGCTTTTGTTGCTGCCATGATGCTATTTTAAACCCACGCGCTCTCGAGCTAATAACGGCCCGTCACTCGTCACTCGGGCTGTCGGCCCGCTCTAGACGCATTTGCATGGCTCTCCACTGCTGTTTACAGCCGTCGCTCCACCAATCCTGGCACCCAAGCCTGGAGGGACCCCTGTCAAAGCATCAAACTCAGGGGGATCTGGGCAGCTCTGGATGTTGCCCCCAAACCTGCCCCCATCTCAGGGGCACCCCTCGGTTTGCCTGTCCCCACTGCCCATCACAGGCCTTACCCTGTCTGCCTGAATCCCAGCCTCTGCTCCTCCCTGGTCTCCCTGCCTCCAATCCCAAGCCTTCCCATCCATCCTCCCCAAGAAGGCTCCTAAAATCTGATCCGGCTACTCACTCTCCATCTTCACCCAACTAAACTCCCTGGACCCTTCGAGACTCAGCTTAGAAGTCACCCCGACCTCCAGGCCGGCTCAGGGGCTTCCCCGGGCTCTTTCAGCTGCCTGCATGCTTCCCATCAGAGCTCTCTTCACCCAGTGGTGACTACCCCGTCACGTGTCCATCTCTGGACTGTGAGCTCTAGGAGGACAGGGCAGGGTCTGTCTTGGTCACTGCTGTGTCCCCAGCACTCAGGTCAGGGCACTGAGGGGGGAGGTAGATACTGAATGAATGAATGCATGCATGCATTGGGGCAAGAGGTGCTAGGGACCCCATGGATCTCGAGACATCAGGCCCTCAAACAGCCCCTGTCTCTGCCCTGAAGCTCACCATCCCGCAGGCCTGGAGCCCTCACTCTCCTTGCTTTGGTCCCTCCTTCCCCAACCAGGGACCAGACAGGATCCCCCCTTAGAACCTCAGCTGGAAGCTGATTGCTTCCCTGTTCTTCCTCCATCAAAGGAAGGGCCAGCTCCTCAGTCCAGGTCACAACAAGTGGGAATTTTCCATCCACCCCCAGGGTAAGGGAGGGGTGGGGGCTCCCCTTCTGCAGAGGCTGGTGGCAGGGGTGGGGAGTGAAGTTCCAGCCAAGGAGGGGTCAGAGCTCCGAAGGGAAGTCCCTCCTGCAGTCTCACCTTGGGCCAGGAAGTGTCTGGTCTCATAGGTCATGATGTGTCCAGCTACCGGGAGGATCATAGATACAACTTGACAATACTGCCATAAAATTCAGAGGACCAGCGGACAACATCTGTCAGTGTTTTCAAACCATGGGCACGTGCTTTGGCCTAACCAAGTCACTTCTAAAAATTAATAATAATGGAAAGCAGGGACCTCCCTGGCGGTCCAGTAGTTAGGACTCCGTGCTTCCATCGCTGGGGGCATGGGTTCGATCCCTGGTCGGGGAACTAAGATCCTGCGAGCCGCACAGCCAAAAAAAAAAAAAAAAAAAATTAAAATAATAATAATAGTACTGATGAACCTAGTGGCAAGGCAGGAATAAAGACGCCGACGAAGAGAACAGACTAGAGGGCGCAGGGGGGCGCACTGACATATACACGCTACCAAATGCAAAATGGATGGCTAGTGGGAAGTTGCCGCACAGCACAGGGAGATCAGCTCGGTGCTTTGTGACGACCTAGAGGGATGGGATAGGGAGAGTGGGAGGGAGGCTCAAGAGGAAGGGGATGTGGGGATATACGTATACATAGAGCTGATCCACTTTGTTGTACAGCAGAAACTAACACACCATTGTAAAGCACTTATACTCCAATAAAGATGTGAAAAAAAAATAATGGAAAGCAGTGGTTTTCATCTGGGGGCAATCCTGCACCCAGGGGACACTGTGAGGCAGGAGACAGATGGGCCCCCATGGCAAATGGTTTGAGTTCGTTCCTTGTGGACTGATACTCAGACGGGAATAACAGGACAATTGAGAGAGGAGGCTGGGCCCTGCCCAGATAGAAGATAAGAGACCACATATTCCTCATTCTTGAAGTCAGGAGACATCCCGACTACACATGCACAGAAAGGCTCCTGGGAGGTCAAAAGGGGAGTGATGCTAAGTGATGGTAACTAATGCTCACTACCCATAGGCCTCTTCGGTAGAATCCATCTTGGCTAAGAGATGCGCGCTCACACGTGGGAAAATCCTGAGATATACCAAATACGGACTTTGAACAAGGCAAATCAAAATGATTGGCCAAAGGAAACCCGGAAGAAACGCCTCATAAAAGGGATTCAAACTACCAAGAAGGTGCGACTCTCTCTCTGAGCCCGCCCGTGTGTCTAGCCACACGTACTGTACTCTTCTTTTCCTTTAATAAATACTTTACTTGTTTCACTACTTTCCGCCTTTGTGGGAATTCTTCTTCTGCAAAGCCATAGCGCCAGGGCCTCGTCACCGACCACTGGTCTAGTGGCTAGGATTCGGTGCTCTCACCGCTGTGACCTGTCACCGGCCAGAAACCAAAACCCTGCTTCAAGCTGCTGTAGGCCGAGGCCGCCCAAGATCAACCGGGCGTTATCACAGATACATCTCTGGTTGTCACAACTGCGGGTGCTCCTGGCACCAAGTGGGTGGGGGCCAGGGAGCCGCCGAGAGACCCCCCTGCTGTCCTCCTCACGTCCCTGCAGCTCCCAGGGCAGCTGAGCCCCACGGGCTAGGTCCCTTCGGGATGCAGGAGGCCGTGGCCGAAGCTTAACTTCCCTATTGTGGCGCTGAAAAGGGAGCAGGTGTTGGCAGCTTTGCCGAGGAGGCCCCGCTCGGCCGCCTTTGTGATCTGAGCTGCTAGAATCCTCGCTCGAAGCGGCCTCCATTCAACCCGCTGAATTCCACAATCCGCCTGAAAATCTCCCATTCTGCCCGGCCGGCCTGGAACGCGGTGGCTTTGTTCATCTTTCCTCGGCCTCCTCTGCCCTTCATCGCTTCTTCCCTGAGCTGAGAGGAGGGAAAAGGGAGGGTGAGAATAAAGAGAGGGAAAAATAAAAGAGATTTGCCAAGTGTTCAGCGGAGGTTTGCATTGAAGGGGATTCTCGCCTGGCGCTTTGAGATGTTGACAAAGACGGGCGGGGCCCTAGGCGGGCTCGCTTGGCCAGGGCAGCGGCATTGAGATATTCACAAATACAAATTCATCGGGACTGTCTTTGTAATGGTCTGGCTGCCAGACGTCCATTAACCCGTGCCAGGGGGACTACCTTCAGCACTCCCTCCTCAGGCCCACAGAAAGAAGGGAGGCTGGGGAAGGGGTTGGTACGATCCCAAAGTTGAAGTGGGAAGTGGGAAGCAGAGACCACCTGGTAGCCAGGGGCCCCTCTCTCTTTGCCGTGCTGTGTGACCTTGAGGAATCCACTTGCTGTCTCTGTGCCTTGTCAGTAATCAGACCTTTAGGTTCCCTCCGTGGTGGAATGTAGGATCTGGGAGTTGCTCAGAGGGTGGAAGCCGTCGGGAGGCGAGCTCCTAGTACAGGGGTCCTCTCCAGAAGCTGAGAGGAGAGGAGAGCCTCAGAGGCTAGTCAGGGTATCCAGAGGGAGGACCCTAGCCACCATTCCAACATCATCCCAAGGCAAATCCCCAGATGGCCTCGGGAGCCTCCCCTCTCCATTCTGGGCCTTTTCTGTAATAATAATCCATCTTAGGTATGTTGTTTAATTCAGACCAAAATATTGACTGAGCTCCTACTATGTGATGGTTTGTGCGTGGGGCGCTGGGGACACAGCAGGTGCGCTCAGCCCTCCCGGGGCTCACAGATGGTCACATGACCAGGCAGCTCTGGTCCCAGGGTGACGAGTGCTGTTGGATGCGCCCAGAGTAACCTGAGTAATCAGAGACCGTTTCTTGGAGCAGGAGGTGTCTGTCCCGCCAGGTCTTCTGAAGGCTGTAGGTGGCTGGACTCAAAGCCCACATTAGCCACATCACAGGACACGTAGCCAAGCCTGGCTGAGGTTGTTTCTGTCTCTGAGGCTCTCCGCCATCCCAGAGGGCTGGGATCAGAGCAGATCAGGTGACCAGCACCCACTGCCCTTCCACAAACACACACACACACACACACACACACACACACACACACACACACACACACACACACGACTTTTACACTGAGACGTGTCAAAATAAAAGAAGCGAGCCTTCAGGGATGTTACCAAGCAAAAGGGCTTGTATCCATGGAGAGGCTGTTGGGAGCTGCCTGATGTATGCGTCTCCTGGGCTGGTGTAACCGATGACCACAAACTTAGTGAAGCACTTAGCAAAGCCGCACAAATTTATTGCCTGACAGTTCTGGAAGTCAGATGTCCCGCGTGGGTCTCACTGGGTGAAAATCAAGGCATGGGCAGAGCTGATCCTTCCGGAGGCTCCAGGAAGCCTTTTTTTGCCCATGCTGCAGCGCCACATCTTCCAGGAAACCCACTCCAATCTCTCCTGTCTCCTCTTTGATTCTCACAGATACCAGGCACCAACCTGCCTCAGGGCTTTTGCACTTGCCATTTCCGCTTCCTGAAACACCCTCCCCTACTTCTCTATATGGTGCTTTCCCGTCTTTTCCAGCTTCTAGAGGCGCTCGCATTTTTTGGTTCGTGGCCCCACCCTCCATCTTCAAAAAGCTTCACTCCAGCCTCTGCTTCTGTTGTCAGGTCTCCTTCTCTGGCTCTAACGCTCTGCCTCCCTTTTATAAAGACCCTTGGGATGACGCTGGGTCACTCGGATAATCCAGAATCATCCCCCATCTCAGGGTCCTTAACTTAATCCCATCTGCAGAGTCCCTTTTGCCACAGAAGGTATCATAGTCACAGGTTCCAGGGGAACCAGGATTCTGACTACCACACCCGCCCCCTGGGGGTCATGGCCCAGAGGGGTCAGAATAGAGGATCTGGGCAAAGTCCTGGCATTGGGGGGGATCTCAGTTTCCCCATCTGTCAACTGGGAATCAATCACAGGCCTTGAGGGACTTCCCCGGTGGTCCAGTGGGTAGGACTCTCCACTCCCAATGCAGGGGGCCCGGGTTCGATCCCTGGTTGGGGAACTGGATCCCAAATGCATGCCGCAACTAAGAGTCCGCATGCTGCAACTAAGAAGTCCACGTGCTGCAACTAAGAAGTCCGCGTGCCACAACTAAGACCTGGCACAGACAAAATAAATTGGAAAAAAAAATTTCCTTATTTAAAAAAAAAAAATCACAGGCCTTGATGCTGAGGGTTGGAAAGTTTGGCTCAGCATTGAACACCGAATACTCAGCAGTGGCCAAGACTAAGCATGGCCCCTGGACACGTGGGCATGATGGTGGATAGTAAACATGGGGGAAAATCAGCAAAACATTGATGGAAGGGAGCATAGTGGGGGGCTAGGGAAGGCTTCTCTGAGGAGGGGACCTACGAGCAAAGCACCATATAGAGAAGTAGGGGAGGGTGTTTCAGGAAGCGGAAATGGCAAGTGCAAAAGCCCTGAGGCAGGTTGGTGCCTGGTATCTGTGAGAATCAAAGAGGAGACAGGAGAGATTGGAGTGGGTTTCCTGGAAGATGCGGGGCTGCAGCATGGGCAAAAGTCGGGAGTCTGACGAGCCTAGCGGGAGGGAATGGAGAAGGCCAAGGGCGGCTGGTGAACAGAATGGAAGGTACAGAGGTCGGCTCAGAAAGCTCCAGCATTCGGAGCCTTGACTTTGCCCTGGGAGCCCAAGGGAAAGCCCAGGAGGGTTGTGAGAGGGAAGGGAACTGCCAGGGCCCAGCACCCAGCCTGGTGTTTAAGAGCCAGCCAGTACCAAAAAAAAAAAAAAATTAAAAAAAAGAGCCAGCCACCCTGCCTGTGTTCGAATCCCAGCTCTGCCAGGCTCATGCTGTGTGACCTTGGGCAAGTCACTTTCCCTCACTGGGCCTTGTCTCCCCATCTGTCAAATGGGGATAATGGTAATGCCAACATCACAGACCTGTGTGAGGATGAAATGAATAAATCGATGATAAGCTCTGGGCTTGGAGCACAAGAAGGCAGAGGCCAAAGGCTCATTTACTTCAAGGAAAAACTCACCCCTAAAGATCCTGCAGCCGCTTTTGTCCCAGCCTCAGGTTTTTATTTTCTTTGATGACACATGTGCCCGTGTCCCTGGGCAGGGAACCCCCTACCCCGCCCCCACCCAGGATCCACTCACAATGGGGGCAGTCGGCGGTGGGATGCAGAGGCCCCAAATCGGGGGCAGAATTAATCATGGTACCATTGGTGGGAGGCACCTCGGTCATTGCAAACGATTTAATAACAGGAAAAAAAAAGTGTACTGCTGCCCTGGGAATTAGAGGGAGGCAATTCACATCAGAATTTTGTTTCGTACTTTGTTTAAGAAAAACGGCACAATATAATCCTGTTGTTCTTGGGCCCTGGTCCTGGGTTCGAACCAGACAGAAGCGCTCTAAGGAAAGGATGTCTCTAGGTGGGGTCCTCAAATCCACCCACCCACCCTCCAAGTCACAGAGGTTTTCTCTCTTTAAGGTACTCCCAGGTCTTGTGTTCTGCCATCACGCACGGGTCGTCCCTCTAGTTTCCCCTTGGAGCCTTGTGCGCAGTAGGGACACAGAAATGCTGGTTCAATGGAACCGAGTGGCTGCAAGGGGCCAGGGAGAGGCTTGAGGTGGGGAGTCTGACTCCGTGCTGTCACTCGGGTACTTCTTCCTTCAATAAATATTTACTGAGCACCTACTGTGTGTCTGAGCCTGTGCTGGGCGCTGGGGACACAGAGGAGCCCAAAATAGATTTTTTTTTTAAGTTTACCCTTGTGGAAGGATTTGGGCAGGCTGAAAAACAGGGTGATGGGAGTTATTTGGGAGGTGCTCAGGGTGAGGGGACCTGACCCAGCGGCGGGGGGGGGCATCCTGGAAGACTTCCTGGAGGAGGTGACTCTGAGCAAAAAACCTGAAGGATGAGATGGGAGGAGCTAAAATAAGGTGCAGCAAAGGCCTGTGGGGTGGGGAAACTATGGCTCCTTCAGGCAATTGGAGGGTGCATGAGGGGTGCTGGAGGACCAAGGAGTAGGTGGGAGTGGGGGGCTACAGTCAAGGCACAGCCACGGGGCAGAAAGGAGAGGACAGATGGAAGAGAGGCTTTGGAGGGAGAGCAGGCAGAACCTAGGGACTCACAGGCTGTGGTGGGAGTGAAAGTGAGGCAGGGCAGGAGGCTGACATCTGGGTCTCCAACTTGGGGATGGGGGCATGGTGGGGCTACCTCAGAGATAAGGACCCAAGAGGAGGGGCAGGTTTGCAGGGAAGACGCTGAGACCAAATTGGCCCCTGAGCAGGGAGGCACTGGGGGACATCCAGGGAGAAGCCCAGGGTGGCAGCTGGTCCTGCAGGGAGGGGGCTGGACTAGAGTCTGAATGTCTGGCATCCATGCAGAGCTGCTGTTCCCCTTGCCTAGAACACGCTTCCCTGCAGCCTCCATCCAACTACAGCCTGGAAGCTACCTCCACCTGGAAGCCCTTCTGGGTTCCCACAATGCCCGTGCCTCCCCCTTAACAGCTGGGAGCGTGCTTTGCTGTCACTGCCTGGTCACAGTGAGCCCTTTAAAGGTGGGGCTGGGTCCGTCTAAGTCCTGCTGTGTCCCCAGCACCCAGTCAGAGCCCTCAACCTGTCTGTTACAGGAACAAGTGGGTCTGTCATTTTCGCCATTACGTGCCTGGCACCCAACAGTGCTTCTGGCACGTGGTCGGGCCCTTCGGGTAACTCCCCTGCCCATCATCCAATCCCATGAGGTTCTTCTTTGAGGCCCAACACTCAAGGCATCTCAGAGGCAAATGAGACCCAGGCCACTTCTAGCTGCCAAGGCCCCAGAAGAAAGCAAAGACTAAAGAAATACCCAAAGCACTGGTTTATTTTAACAGAGAATGTTAATCATGAGTAGATGCTTCTGCTGCACGCCACACACAATCCGGTGCATGTAATTACGCTCTTCACAAGGTCATGACATGATTTATTTTGAATTAATAATTCAAGGCACACCAGAGGTGGGACTTGCCCATCCACTGACAGGTACGAACCGAGCACCCACTACGTACCAGGTAGTATTCTAGGCACGGTGACAGGATGACCAAGACAGTCCCACTCCCAGCCCTCGCACAGTTCAGTGAGAGACACAGATAAGAAATGCATTGGCAGATAAACAAACAAGAAAATTTCAGACTCTGATAAGGTCAGAGACAAAATAAATAGAATGGTGGGGTCGAGAAACCCAGGGGTGCTATTTAACCCAGGGAAATCAGGGAGGGCCTCTGGGAGGAGGTGATATTTGAGCCAAGAGAGTTGAAAGTTGAGATGGAGCCAGCCATGTGGATATCTGGGCAGAGGGCACAGCATATGCAAAGGCCCTGAGGCAGGACCAGGCCTGACATGTTGGAGGAATATTCCATCCCTCCTGAGCATTTGTTACTGTCACACCCACAACCCCATATGGAAAGAATCTGAAAAGAAGACCTTTGAGGCGCTCTGGGAAGACCAAATGATCCTCACCTCCTACATGGCCCCGGCCAGACCCTGGCACCACCTTCTTGACCAAACCCCTACCCTGAGCCCAAGGATGGTACCCCCCCAACTTCCAAGCATCTCCTGGCTGCACCCCCAAGCTGTCCCACCCTTGTCCTGGCTTCTGCTCCACACATCGAAAGCTCCAGCCAGAGCTACCCAGTGTTCCCTCCCAACACCCACAGCTGTCTCCACCATCTCCCACCTGCCAGGACTGGGGTGGGGGGTCTGGGAGAGAAACCACATATCCGTGGTGCCCCCACTGAGTTTCTGGACACCTAGGGGGAGAAAGGTCATGACCACATCCACTAAATATGCAAGGAGAACTACGGTGATTGTCACCGTGTCTGGATTCCACCCCTGCTGGCCTTGTAGATGTCCCTGGGGATTCCTTTATTCATTCAACAAACACTGGCTTGGTGCCCCCTTTAAGATTAGTCTAGGACTTCCCTGGTGGCGCAGTGGTTAAGAATCTGCCTGCCAACGCAGGGGACGCGGGTTTGAGCCCTGGCCTGGGAAGATCCCACAGGCCGCGGAGCAACTAAGCCCGTGTGCCACAACTACTGAGCCTGCGTGCTGCAACTACTGAAAGCCACGCGCCTAGAGCCCGTGCTCCTCAACAAGAGAAGCCACTTCAATGAGAAGCCTGTGCACCGCAAAGAAGAGTAGCCCCCGCTCGCCACAACTAGAGAAAGCCCCCGTGCAGCAACCAAAGTCCCAACGCAGCCAAAAAAAAAAAAAAAAAAAAGATTAGTCTAAACCAGGCTGAGCCCCAGTCCAGGCTGGGATGCTAGATTCTACCCCACTCTGAGCCTCAATTTCCATATGCATCCTTGGAAGAGGCTGGACTCCTTGCAGTCCTGACACTAAACCCTAAACCCAACCCTAATGTCCCACTGCAGGGCCTGGCCGACCCACAGCAGTCTGGCCGGATCCATAGAGCAGGGCTCCTGACGCACCCTCACCCTTCAGAGCCCCCAAGACTGGAAGTTTCCTGGGACCCAGGGCAGCGAGTGAGCAGGTGAGGGTTAAGGCCCTGGTAGTGGATAGGTCTCAAACCTCTCTACTCTTGGAGGCCCTGCCGGGCGCTCCATCTTCTGCCCAGTGGGGGCCGCATTAGCCGCTCAAAATCTATTCGGGGGAAATTAGAGCAGAGGCCTCTGCGACAATCATGGGTCATTCTCGTCTCTGGTTCCCAGGCTCTCCTGCAGTGATGATAGCCCAGCAGCAGGTCTGAGCAGGGGGACACAGGAGGATTGGGGGATCCCAGCCGGCCGGCTGCAGCCCAAGGCCTTCTCCAAGCCAGCCGGGGAAAGAAGAGTGCAACCACTGGGAGTTTTAAGGGAGTCGCTTCTCTGCTCCACCACCTTTGATGGCTCCCAGCTGCCAAAATTTCAGTCCAGATGGTCCAACTTGATAAATAACAAGTCTTGGCAGCACCAGGGGAGAAGCCCAGTCTCCCAGCTCTCCCTATTTCTTCCCACCAAGTCTGTGGGTTCCCTGAATATCCTCCAGCCTCTGTGGCTCAAGAGGCAAAGTTGGGCTTGGTTTGCATTTTATTCAGAAGTAGGGTGGGCTTCAGGAATGGTTTGATCCAGCATTTGAACTTGTCATCAAGAATCGAAGTGTACTCTGTCTTCTGACATCTAGTCCCAATCTCTTCCCCAAATTCCTCAAGCTCTTCCAGCCCCAGGTTTTTGCTCACACCTGGCTGGCCAGTTTCACCCCTCCTAACCAACCCCCCACCCATTCCACAGCCCAAATGTCATGCCCAGAGGCAGCACAGCAGTGCAGTCCCTGGAAATGAAGGTCAGGAAGTCGGCTGTTACCCAAGCAAAGAATTCTCTGCCCTTCTCGAGGCCTCAGTTCCCCACCTGGGATAAGAGAGGTTGAATTCAAGGATCCTTAGAATCTCTTTCAGCTCTGAGGTTCAGTGAGTCTGGGGCCCCCATAGGAGGTGCTCAACAGGGATTAGTCCTCTCAGTGGCTATTTTAGTCATGGTAATAACAGCCACGTTAGTACATGCTTCCTATGGGTAAGGACCATGCTAGGTCCTTCAGTCTGTGATGAGGTGAGTTTGTTTGTTTGGTTTTTTTAAGGATTTTTTGATGTGGACCATTTTTAAAGTCTTTATTGAATTTGTTACAATATTGCTTCTGTTTTATGTTTTCATTTTTTGGCCATGAGGCATGTGGGATCTTAGCTCCCCGACCAGAGATCAAACTCGCACCCCTGCATTGGAAGGCGAAGTCTTAACCACTGGACCACCAGGGAAGTCCCTGAGGTGAGGTTTTAATCCTCACCTCCTGTATGAAGTACGTGTTAGTGTTAGCTCCATTTTACAGGTAAGAAAATTGAGGCCCAGAGAGATCTAGCATCTTGCCAAAGGTCACACAGCTGGTAGGTGGCAGAACCAAAATTTGGTACCTGTGAATCTCATTCCAGACTCTACAACCTTAGCTCCCATGCTACAGCACCTTTGGATCTCCTGGCCAAGATTTCTGGGTGCAAATCTTCAATTCAGGCAACAAGAAGGTGGGTAGAAGGAGACCTCTTCACCCATGAATGCATCTCCAGGTTTGTAAGAGAGTCAATGGACTCGGTTTACCTCCTAGGAAGTCCCCCTTTCCACATTGCTGACAAAAGAAACTCCCTCTTTCTGAACCTGTGGAAAACTCAGGTTCAGAAAGGAGAAGCAATTCTCCTAGGGTCTCCCAGCCAGGCAGTGCTATGGTGTCTTATATCAGGCAGGATGGGCTTGTTGTGCGGTTACAGCAACCTTATGGAGCCAGCCTCCAAGATGGCCCTCTGAGCCTCACCTCCTGGTACTTGTGCCCTTGTGGAGTTTCTCACACCCTGAGTCAGGGCTGACCCATGTGGTCAGTGGAAGTTTTGAGGGCCAAGTCATAAAAGACTCTCCAACTGCCACTTTGCTCTCTCTGGGACCACTCACTATGGGAGAAGCCAGCTACCATGTTGTGAGGAGGCTCAAGCAGTGCTGTGGAGGGGAACTGAGGCCTCCCACCAACAGCCCCAAGAGGGGACCAGCTTGGTAGTGGCTCCTCCAGCCCCAGTCGAGCTTTCAGATGATGCAGCCCCAGCCGACAGCTAGACTGCAACCTTGTGAGAGTTTCCGAACCAGAATTGCCTGGCTAAGCTGTTCCCAAATTCCTGACCCACAAAACCATGAGCAGTAACAAATCGTTATTTTTGAGCCACTAAGTTTTCAAGGAATCTATACAACCATAGCAACTGGAGCAAATCCCAAAATCGTACTGGCCTTAAGACAACTAAGGCTTGGGGCTTCCCTGGTGGTCCAGTGGCTAAGACTCCATGCTCCCAATGCAGGGGGCCCAGGCCTGATCCCTGGTCAGGGAACTAGATCCTGCATGCTGCAAGTAGGAGCCCGCATGCCGCAAGTAGGAGCCCGCATGCTGCAAGTAAGAGCCTGCATGATGCAAATAAAAAGAACCCGCATGCCTCGACTAAGACCTGGCACAGCCAAATAAATAAATAATTTTTTAATGTTAAAAAAAAAAGACAGCTAAGGCTTATTTATCACTCACACTGTATTCCCAACACAGGTTAGCAGGAAGCCTGTGAGTCCACTGTATGCAGGCATCACGGCAGATGGGTGGAACAAGGTGGTCTCCAAGGCGGGGAGAGGACAGGGAATTGCACACTTGCTTTTAAAAGGATTCCACCTGGAAGTGAGGCACATCGATTCTGTTCATGTTTTCTTGGCCATAGCAACCCCTGGAGCCACGGCTCACTTCAAAAGTCATGTGTATTAGGTTGCTAGGGGGCTGCCATCATGAAGTACCACCAACAAAGTGACACAAACAACAGAAATGTATTATCTCACAGTTCTGGAGGCCAGAAGTTCGAGATCAAGGTGCTGGCAGGGCCAGGCTCCTCTGAAGGCTCTAGGGAAAGATCTGTTCCAGGCCTCCCTCCTGGCTTTTGGTGGTTTTTTGGCTTTTGGCTGCATAGCCCCCATCTTCACGTGGCATTTTCCCTGTGTGCGTGTGTCTCTGCATCTGAATGTACCCTTTTTATAAGGACATAATTTATAGGAAATTAAGGACCCACCCTACTCCGGGATGACCTCATCTTAATTAATTACACCCGCAGTGACCTTATTTCCAAATAAAATCACCTGCTGTGGTACTGGGGGTTAGGACTTCAACACATGAATTTGAGGGGACAGAATCCAATCTGTAACAGCAGGGAAGTGCAACTGTATCATGTCCCTGGCAGGAGGAGAACTGGAATCCAGCAAACAGCCCTAGTAACCACGACACATCCATTTATTGAGCACCTACTGTGTGCTAAATCCTTTACCAGCCTCCCCACATATGCTTTCTTATCCATCTCTCAACAACCCTCCCAAAGAGATAGTCTCATCTCATTTTATTGTTGAGGAAACAGGTATCAGAGATCACAAGACACTTGCCTAATGTCACACAGCAAATCAGAGGCAGTACCAGAGAGAAGTCTGTTCCACCAGCTCACCATCTTTCTTCCCACAGAGTTTGCGGGTCTCCTGAATTTCCTCCTGCCTCAGTAGCCTACAGGGTAAAGTGGGGCCATGCTTGGATTTAATGCGGAAGTAGAGTGGACTTCAGGGAGGGTTTGATCCAACACTGCAACAGGTCAGCCAGAATACAGGTTTATTCTCTCCTTCCTCTGCCACATCCGTCCTAAATCTGGTTCCATTGGGGTTGAATGGAGGCTGTTGACAGTGACAGTTAGGGTTGGGGTGGGGGGCGGTAAGGGAGAGAGAGAGGGAGAAAGAGGGAGAGAGAGCAGATTCAGGAACTAGGCTGCATTTGAAGCTACCCTGCTCTACTTGTTTTTGTCATACTTAACAGCTATGCCCAATATTAATTTATCATGCTCACTGTTTTACGTCTCTTTCTCCCCCCCCCCCCCACTGGACAGTCAGCTCATGAGGACAGAGATATTTGACTGGCTCTGTATTGTATCTTAAGTGCTCAGAACAGTGCCTGGCACATAACAGGTACTCAGTAAAGATCCAGTGAACGAATTAAAAACGCAGGATCGTGCTTAGACAAATCACGCTTCTCTCCTGGGACTGAAGTTTGGGTCGGCCTCCCTGGAGGCATGAAGCTTATGGCCAAGCAAACTGGGGGTTCTGTTAGGTAGGATAACAGAGGGCTGGGTATATATTTCCCTGGCTTTCTCTCTGCAGTGTTGCTGTGTCCCTTTCCCAAAGGCTCAAGTCTGGGTAGGTGGCCCTTCCCATACAGCTCTCTGAAGGGTCCTCCCCTTCCTCCCTCAGATCTGGGGGTGGTAGGGGCTCCCCACTGTCGCTAGCCTAGGTGCTGCATCTTCCCTTAGGAATATCCTTTAACCTCACCACACTTCCAAAAATAGTACCTTTATTCAACTTGCTACAAATTACCCAAATTTGGGCGGGCCAGCTATGTGCTGCTGGACCCTATATCTCTCCATCTTTCCACTTGCTGCCCCTGTGCTCATCAAACTCCACCCTCCTCCACCCTCTCCAAGTCACAAAAGAGCCTAGTGAATGCAAGCAGAGATAAAAGGGAGTGTCTACACCAGCAGAAGCTCCACGTGCTCAGAATATACACTGTCGGGTTTCATCCTATTTGCTTTTCCCATGTGGTGTCACTGAAGCCTCATGGACGTTATCAATCTCTTTTTACAGATGAGGAAACTGAGGCTCAAAGAGGTCAAAGTATGTTGCCCAGGGGCTTCCCTGGTGGCACAGTGGTTGAGAGTCCGCCTGCCGATGCAGGGGACACGGGTTCATGCCCCGCTCCAGGAAGATCCCACATGCCGCGGAGCGGCTGGGCCCGTGAGCCATGGCCGCTGAGCCTGCGCGTCCGGAGCCTATGCTCCGCAACGGGAGAGGCCACAGCAGTGAGGCCTGCATACCTCAAAAAAAAAAAAAAAAGTATGTTGCCCATGGAGGTGGTAAGTCCCAAAGCCAAGTGTTATGTGTAGAATTGTGTGTCCCACAGAAGATACCCTGGGATCCTAACACCTGGTACCTGGGAATGTGACCTATTTGGAAATAGGGTCTTTGCGAATATAATTGCATTAAGATGAAGTCATCAGATGACCCAGCAATCCCACTACTGGGCATAAACCCAGAGAAAACCATAATTCAAAATGAGACATGTGGACTTCCCTGGTGGCGCAGTGGTTAAGAACCTGTCTGCCAACTCAGGGCACACGGGTTCGAGCCCTGGTCTGGGAAGATCCCACATGCCGCAGAGCAATGAAGCCCATGCACCACAGCTACTGAGCCTGTGCTCTAGAGCCCGTGAGCCACAACTACTGAGCCCACGAGCCACAACTACTGAAGCCCATGCACCTAGAGCCTGTGTTCCACAACAAGAGAAGCCACCACAATGAGAAGCCACCACACCACAACGAAGAGTAGCCCCCACTCACCGCAGCTAGAGAAACCCGTGCACAGGAACGAAGACCCAACACAGCCAAAAATAAATAAATAAAATAAATAAATGTATGAAAAAAAGAAAGAAATGTACCCCAATGTTCATTGCAGCAGTATTTACAATAGCCAGGACATGGAAGCAACCTAAATGTCCATCAACAGAGGAATGGATAAAGAAGATATGGTACACATATACAATGGAATATTACTCAGTCATAAAAAGGAACAAAATTGGGTCATTTGTAGAGACATGGATGGACCTAGAGACTGTCATACAGAGTGAAGTAAGTCAGAAAGAGAAAACCAAATATATATTAACACATATATGTGGAATCTGAAAAAATTGGTATAAACGATCTTATTTACAAAGCAGAAATAGAGACAGATGTAGAGAACAAATGGATGAAAACCAAGTGGAAAAGGGGTGGGTGGGTGGGATGAAGTGGGAGATTGGGATTGACATATATACACTGTTGATACTATATATAAAATAGATAACTAATGAGAACCTACTGTATAGCACAGGAAACTCTACTCAATGCTTTGTGGTGGCTAAATGAGAAAGAAATCCAGATATATGTATACATATAGCTGATTCACTTTTCTGTACAGTATAAACTAACACAATATTGTAAAGCAACTATATTCTGATAAAAAAATGTAAAAAAGAAGAGACAGGAAACAAACAAACAAAAAATAAGAATGGAAAATTGTTCACTTTATTTGGGATTGATGAAAGCCTTACTAAATGAGATAAAATCTGGAAACCATAAAAAAATACTGATGTTTCACTGTATGAATTCTAAAAATATCTATATAGCAAAAACACCTTAAAGTCAAAATCCCCCCCAAAAAAAAACCAAAAAAAGATGAGGTCATTAGAGTGGTCAAATCCAAATATGACTAGTGTCCTTATAAGAAGAGGGAAATTTAGACCCAGATCCACACACAGAGTGGACAGCACCATGTGAGGACACAGACCCAGGGGGAAGGTGGCCATGTGAAGACAGAGAGAGATGGGGAGATTTGCCAGCCCAAGCCAAGGAATGCCTGGGGCCACCAGAGGCTGGAAGCAGCAAGAAAGGATCCTCCTCTAGAAGATTCAGAAGGAGCATGGCCCTGCCGACACCTAGATTCTGGACTTCTAGCCTCCAGAACTGCGAGAGAATAAATTTCTGCTTTTTTGTGATACTTTGCTACAACAGTCCCAGGAAACAAATACACCAGGCTTCTGCCTTTCACTTCTCTTCCTGACTGCCTGTTACTTAGGATTCTCCCAACTCCAACCCTCCCCATAGATGCCCAGAGCCCAGAAAATCAAATTGGTCTATTCCTTATGTAAGGAACTTCTAGATTTCACCTTTTTCTCCTCTTAGCTTTATCTTGGCATGGTGTCTAAGAGAGCAAGGTTGCAATGTCACCTTTCACCAGTAGAGGTCTCTCTCTTTCTCTCTCACACACGCACATGCACACACTTCTATCCTCCAACTACACATGCATCCCTGCCCTGGTTTGCAGTGGGGTGAAACTGTGAAACTTGAAACTGTGTATGTGATCCTCTAGAAGTGAGGGAGGGACTTCCCAGACGGTCCAGTGGTTAGGACTTGGTGCTTCCACTGCAGGGGGCACGGGTTCGATCCTGGGGAACTGAGATCCCACGTGCGGTGCGGCCAAAAAAAGGAAACGAGAAAAAGAAAAAGAAAAAATCCCACAGAAGTCAGGGAGACCTCAGCATTGAGATTTACAAGGACATGGGCTCATGGAGCTGGGCCCTTCATGGTTGTTGATTCTAAATGTGTGAGATGCAGCAAAGGAAACTGTAAACAAAATGAAAAGACAACTTACAGACTGGGAGAAAATATTTGCAAATGATGTGACTGACAAGGGATTAATTTCCAAAATATACAAATAGCACATACAACTCAATAACAACAACAAAAAAAAAAAACAGCCCAATCAAAAAATGGGCAGAAGACCTAAATAGACATTTCTCCAAAGACGACATACAGATGGCCAAGAGGCACATGAAGAGATGCTCAACATCACTAATTACTAGAGAGATGCAAATCAAAACTACAATGAGGTACCACCTCACACCGGTCAGAATGGCCATCGTTAAAAAGTCTACAAATAAATGCTGGAGAAGGTGTGGAGAAAAGGGAACCCAGCTACACTGTTGGTGGGAATGTAAACTGGTGCAGCCACTATGGAGAACAGTATGGAGGTTCCTAGAAAAGCTAAAAATAGAGTTGCCATATGATCCAGCAATCCCACTCCTGGGCATATACCCAGATAAAACTCTAATTCGAAAAGATGTACCCCTATGTTCGCAGCAGCACTGTTTACAATAGCGAAGACATGGAAGCAATCTAAATGTCCATCAACAGATGAATGAATAAGAAGATGTATGCATATACAATGGAATACTACTCAGCCATAAAAAAGAATGAAATAATGCCATTTGCAGCAAAATAGATGGACCTAGAGATTATCATACTAAGCGAAGTAAGTCAGAAAGAGAAAGACAAATACCATATCATATCGCTTATATGTGGAATCTAAAATATGACACAAATCAACTTACCTACAAAACAGAAACAGACTCACAGACATAGAGAACAGACTTGTGTTTGCCAAGGAGGAGGGGAGGTGGGGGAGGGAAGGATTAGGAGTTTAGGATTAGCAGATGCAAACTATTATATATTGAAAGGATAAACAACAAGGTCCTACTATATAGCACAGGGAACTATATTCAATATCCTGAGATAAACCATAATGGGAAAGAATAAAACAAATTTGTGAGACAGGTTATATCAGCCTGATTTTAGAAACTGGAAGGCTGAGGACCTGAGAGGGGCACTGCCACAGGCCTCCTGGCTTCCATATGTGGTCTCACATTATATCCTTAAGGTCTTCTTTTTTTTTTGGTCTAACATCTAGTCTTTCAGTAAATCCTGTCCCCTCTGCCTTCAAAACCCATGCAGGGGCTTCCCTGGTGGCGCAGTGGTTGAGAGTCCGCCTGCCGATGCAGGGGATACGGGTTCGTGCCCCGGTCCGGGAAGATTCCACATGCCGCGGAGCGGCTGGCCCATGAGCCATGGCCGCTGAGCCTGCGCATCCGGAGCCTGTGCTCCGCAACGGGAGAGGCCACAACAGTGAGAGGCCTGCGTACAGAAGAAAACAAAAAAACAAAAAACCCATGCAGAACCTCTCTCCTCCTCTGCCTCCACCTGGCTCACCCCATCATCAGCTGCCTGGCCCAAGGTAGTTGCCTCCTCCCTGGTTCCTGGGCTCCCACCCTCACCCCCCACAGCCTGTCCTTCCTGCAGCAGCCACCAGAGGGCGCCTACTCCAATGTCACCTCCTCACTGAAGCCCCCTACGGTTAATTTTAGTCTCAGTTTGACTTGGGGGGGGCGGGGCCCAGATCTTTGGTTAAACGTTATTTCTGGGTGTGTCCGTGAGGATGTTTTCGGAAGAGAGAAGCATTTGAATCGGTAGACTGCATACAGCAGATGGTCCTCCCCAGTGTGTGTGGGTGGACCTCATCCAATCCGTGGAGGGCCTGAATAGAACAAAAAGGTGGAAGAAGGGAGAATCCGCTCCTCTGCCTGACTGCATGAGCCGGACATCCATCTTCTCCTGCCCTTGGACTGGGTCTCCAGCGTATGGACAGCCAATCATATGACTTCTAGTTTCCAGAATCACGTGAGCCAAATCCTTAGAGTAAATCTCTTTCTAGATGTATATACATCCTATTGGTTCTATTTCTCTGGAGAAACCAACCTCTGAAACTGCCTTCTTTATTTATTAACTCACCAACTAATTCTTCCTCTTCCCCAACTAGAATTTAAATCACCTGGGGGCAGTCGTTTTCTCCATCTTGGTGGCTGGATCCCCAATACCTACAACGGTGCTTGGTATACAGTAAGTGCTCGATATATGCTGGCTGGATCGAATCACTGGCTCCAGGATCTGTACAGCCCTGCGGGGAGGCAGGTGAGGGACCCAGAGGCCCATGTGATGGTGGCAGAAACTAAACGGAGCGACTTTTCCCTGGACTATTACACGGTCAGCCACAGACCCAGAACTTGAACCCGGGTCTCTCTGTGCTGCCACAGCAGGCCTGGTCCCTCTGAGCTTTGGAATAACAAGGACACAGAGCTCAGAAGTGAAGATGGGGAAGAAGGTGGGCCCTGGTCATTCTCTGTAGAGGGCCATCCTCTGTAGAGGGCCATCCTGCACACTATGGGGTGTGGAGCACCCTCCCTGGCCCCCACCCACTCAATGCCAGGCGCAGCCCCCAGTGTGACCTCCACCAACGTCCCCAGACACTGCCCAGTGTCCCCTGGCTGGGCAGAATCATCTCTGGTTGGAACCACTGCCTTGCAGAACTGGCTCCTTGCCCGCCTCCCCCACTGCTCTCTATACGTTCCCGCAGTGCTTACAGGCGGGGTGGGAGACCGCACATTCCAGGCTGGGCTCTGTCTGGCAGGCGGGAGGCCTTGTCCAGCCCGCCCAGTCCCTTCCAGACCCAGGGAAATTGGATTAACTCGGAGAAGCTCGCCAAGACGATCCGTCATGCCATCTGAAGGACGGCGTATTGATCTCCAGGTGGCAAAAATATTACATGATATCCCTTTTTGTTATTTAAAACGCTGCTTAAGCAATTCCGTAATGGAACTCCCTGGCCGGCCGGCAGCCTCTCCGGATTGGGTGGAGGATGAGAGAATGTGAACGCGGGCCTGTGCTCCCCCGGGGAATCGACGACCCCCGGAGGACAGCTCCATTTTGCTGGCGACATGTGCAGCTTTGATTTATTAAAGACATAACAATGATGAATATAGCTGATTTATAATCAACTTGTCCAGGGCCCTAATTGATTTCTGGGGTGAAGTTTAGAATGGGAGATATTGACACCTTGAGTGGAGGGCCACCGGCCTTGGGGATGGGCCGTGATAGGGTGGCTGGCGGGTCCGGTAGGAGGATGGAACGGGGAGATGGTGGCCTGAGTCTGACAGCGTTTCTTGCCACCTCTTGAAGTTTGGGGTTTCTGCTCAGCTTTGCCTGAGATATTCAAGCCCAGATGGACGCCACCATTTCCAAATGACTGAGGCGGGCCCTGGCTCCAGCAGAGGGACATGTGCCATATTGCCCACAAATCTCTCAGCGTGTTCTGTGTTCGGAGACTTCCTTAGTAGTATATACGGTGGCCATGAGAGCCTGGCACTGTGTATGTAAATGAATCTGCCCCACAATGTCCAGAACCTTCTCTTCCTCCAGAACCCTATGCTAAGACTGCCACATTTGGCCAGTAAAAAGACAAGAGGCCCAGTGAAATCTGAGTTTCAGACCAACAGCAAGTGAATTTTAGCATAAGTATATCCCATGCCGGAGTTGGGATATACTTATACTAGAGAATTAGTATAAGTATTAGTATAAGTATCATCTGCAATTCCAGTTTAACTGGGAGTTTTGTATTTCATCTGACAAACCTATGGTGACATTCAAGACCCCAACTCTCAAGACCCCCACAGGGTCGAAAAGATACGTGCACCCCAGTGTCCATAGCAGCACTGTTCACAACAGCCAAGACATGGAAACAACCTAAACGTCCACCGACAGATGAATGGATAAAGAAGATGGGGTGCATGTATACCATGGAATACTACTCAGCCATAGAAAAGAATGAAATAATGCCATTTGCAGCAACATGGATGGACCTAGAGATTATCAGACTGAGTGAAGTAAGTCAGAGAGAGACAAATACCATATGATGTCACTTCGATGTGGAATCTAAAAAAATGATATAAATGAACTTATTTACCAAACAGAAATAGACTCACAGACATAGAAAACAAACTTATGTTTACCAAAGGGGAAAGGGGGGGGAGGGATAAATTAGGAGTATGGGATTAACATATACACACTACCATACATAAAGTAGATAAACAACAAGGTCCTACTGTATAGCACAGCAAGCTATATTTGATATCTTGTAATAAACAATAATGGAAAAGAATATGAAAAAGTATATATATATAAATAAATCACTTTTTCGTACACCAGAAACTAACACAACATTGTAAATCAACTATACTTCAATTTAAAAAAAGGAAAAAAATATGGGCCCGTTCACATGATGAGGAGATTTTGAGGCAAGAGGATATTCAGTGTCTGCCCGAGATCACGTGGTGGCTGACTTAAGATTCAAACCCAACCCTGAGGTCTGAGCCTTGCAAGGCTTCCGAGATCCCACATTGCTTTCAGAGGGAAAGGACAACAGATTTTCTTTCTAGGCAGTGATAGGTTATCCTGGTAGCAGGTCTGCCTTGTTATTGCTGTGTGACCTTGAAAAGAGCTTGGTCTCTCTGGGCGTCAGTCTCCAGCACAGGAAAATGGGCGTGATCATGGGGTCTCCATCATAGGGTGCTGGGAAGGAGAAAGTGATTTGTGGTTGACCACACTGGATGAGCACCCAATACACAGGAGGGGTAACTTGGGTCTCCCCATGTACTAATAAAGACAGAAAGAGACAGAGAGAGACAGAGAGACAAAGAGAGAGATAGCAATAGAGGGAGTCAGAGACAGAAAGAGTCAAGGCAGAGAGACAAAGAAGACAGTGACAGAGAGAGGGGTGCACCCCATTTGGAGATGGGGTGGACCCAGAGGGTGGGAATTAAGTCTGCAAATCAACAGGTCCTAGCAGTTTCTGTAAGGGGAGGAGAGAGCAAAGCAGGAGCCGGAGGGATACAGGATCCGGAGCTCAGGGGCCGGCAGCTGCCTGTGCCCAGTCTCCGTGACAGCCCTGTTGAGCAGTTTTAAGTATCATTAAAGATAAAATAATTTTCCCCCCTGAGTCGTGTGACTGACATGGTGATGGCCCCACCGACAGGGAGAAGGTCAGGCTGGAATGTAATCATTTTTTTCCAGAGGGATGGCACAGCAGCTGGGAAAGGGGAAGGGACCTGAGACTGTCCCCAAACCCTCTAAGCTCTCAGCTGCAGGGCAGGATGGGGCCACGGGGACAGTGAGGGCCAGGGGGACTTCCTGAAGGAGGTGTGCTTGCTGCTGGGATTGGAAAGAGAAGGCATCCCAGGCAGGGGAGACTGCAGAAGCAAAGGTGTGGAGGTTGGATATGTCTTTTCATACATCTTCCTACTCCCACCTGATGTCAATTCATTAATCCCAGCTTCAGACCTTCCAGGGCTCCCAGCTACCCACCCCACCTCAGGGTTCAAATCCTGGCTCTCCCTCTTATTTGCCATGTGATCTTGGGTGTATCACCTCCCCCTCCTAGCCTCAATCTCCTAATCTGTAAAACAGGATCATCATAGGACTTTCCCACCCCGCGGATACGGCGAGAACTCAAAGAAATAACAGTGGTGTCAACGCTTTTGGCTGCAAGTAACAGGAAAAGCCAACTTAACTTAGTCCAACAATAGGAACCATTTTTCATCTTATACAATGAATCATTAAGATCTTTACTCAAAAGGTACCTCTTCCAAGAGCCTTCACTGATCAATCCCTGTGCTCGCTTTTAATACCCTCCTTTATTTTTCTCCCTAGTACTAATCATTTCCTGAGAATATTTTCTGCTCCCTCTTCCTCCAAATGTCAGCTCCCCAAGGACAGGAATTTTTATCTGTTGTGTTCACACGTTCCCCATGGCACACAGAGGGTGCTCATTAAATGCTTGTTAAATAAATGGATGACTTCTTCATCCAAGGATGATTCAGTTATTTAAGAACAGAGTCCTGTGTCTTCCTCAGGATATCTACCATGTTGCTCCTCATGGTCCAAAATGCTTGCCAAAGCACCAACCATCACACCCTTGTTCCAGCAGCAGGAAGGAAGAAGCGTGGAAGGACAAAGGAGGCTTTCTCCAGTGCACTGTCTCCTATACAGAGCCTTCCAAGAAGCCCCTCCCCAAGTCTCATTGGCCAGGACTCAGTCACATGGCCACACCTAGCTAGCTAGCTGCGAGGGAGTCTGGGAAATGGAGTCTTTAACAGAGTGCCATTCCACCTCTCCCAGAATCTAGCAACCTGTGTGAGGAAGGCCAGGAGGATGGATGTTAGGAGGCAGGGAACAATGGACATACCCCTGACCCTCTACCTCTGCCAATGCCAGTGACCACCTGTATTAGTTTTCTCCGGCTGCTGTAATTTATCCAGTTACCACAAACTTAATGAAACACAGTAAAAGAACACAAATGTATTATCTTACAGTTCTGTAGGTCAGAAGTCCCACGCGGGTCTCACTGGGCTAAAATCAAGGTGTCGCCAGGGCTGGTTCCTGCTAGAAGGGAGAACCCACGTCTTGCGTTTTCCAGCTTCAAGAGGCTCCCTGCATTCCTTGACTCCTGGCCCCTTACGCCACCTTCACGGCCAGCAATGGCAGGTCAAGTCCTTCTCACACTGCCTCTCTCTGTTTCTCCCCTTCCTGCCTCCCTCTTCCATATTTAAGGCTTACATTGGGCCCACCTGGACCCTCTCTCTCTTAAAGTCTCTTAAAGGAAGACCAGCAACCTTCATGCCATCGACAACCTTAATTCCTCTTTGCCATGCGACAGGGATTTGCTGAGTTGTGGGAATTACAAATTTCACCCTCCTGGGCCTCCCCAATCCTCTTCACAGCCTCCACGAAGGAGAAAACACCACGGTACCCATTGCCCAGATCAGAACACTGAGGCCCCCGGAGATTGAACAGCTTGCCCACGGTCCCCTTAAGGCTCCTAAATTCCAAAAACTGGAATTTGAACCCAGGCGTGTGTGATTGCAGAGCCCGTGCCTCCTTCAACGAGGCCGTTTGTAACCACAGCTGTGGTCTGTCATTGCTATTATTAGGGTTATCATTCGGTGAGTACCGGCTATGCCTGCACCAGCCTACAGGGTTCACGCTGACCCTCTAGAGAAGAGAGTTACAAAGCTGAGCACAGAGGCACAGGGAGACTGAAGGGCACTCCAAGGTCACCCAGTGGGTGGCAAAGCCAGAACGTAAGCCCAAGTCCTCCTGGCTACAGACCACTGTCGTCCCCACCTCTGGGGAGAAAGCTATTGCCTAACAGAGGCCACAGAGGACCCAGCTAGGGTTTTCTGGCAGCACCAGGGGCTCACTAAGCCCTTTCTCTTCCTGGCAGAGGCTGGGGCAGCAGCAGTCAGGGGGGAAGCAAGCCAAGTGCTGAGTCTGCAACGTGACATGCCTCCGCGAAAGCCACCAGCCACGTGGCCATGGAGGCCCATGGCTCTGGGGATGATCAATCTCCCCCCATCCCTCTCGCTGGCTGCCACCCTCCTACCACCACCCTGGCGCCCTCTGTCTCTCCCTCTCCCGGTCTCTGCCCAGCTTCCTGCATCCTGGGGGAGGCATCGTTCCAAGACCACCCAGGGAAGGAAGGGCAGCCCCCCATCATGGAAACGCTCAGAGGCAGGATTCACCAGTCGGAGAGAGAGTAGAGGGTAGGGGCACAAGTCATGAGGTCCGCGGACCAGGTCCCCACTTCAGCTCCTCCTCTAATGCTGGGCCAGCTAATTCATCTTGCTAGCCTCAGTTTCCTTGTCTGCAAAATGGGTTTGAGAAAAAGAATCTACACTGTAGGACTGACGTGAGGGTTATGTTAACTATGACAAGCACTTTGGATATTGACAGTAGATAAATCCTGTGTGAGGCCAGAGGAGATTTCAAGGTAGTCTGGGAAGGCTTCCTAGAAGGGGCAACATTTGATTTGGGCCTTAAAATATGAGGAGAATTTGGAGGGACTGGCAGAAGGGAGAGGGAAGATCTGGTGGGTGGACGAAAGAGTTGGGACTTTGCTACAGGTAATAGGGAGCCATAGAAAGTTCTCCAGCAGGATGGTGAGAGCATCAGTCCAGCTAAGATTTTTAGGGCGATGAGCCCAGCAGCAGGTCAGGGTGGGTCTAAAGACCTAACCTCCAAAGCAGAGCCCATCAGGCTTCCCTCATCCCCCCACTGGGGTGCCTGGGACTGGGCAGTGATCCAGGCACCTGAGGTGGAGGAAGAAGATAAACACATGGGTGCTCATAAGAGGAAACCAAGGCACAGAGAGGGTTACTAACTTGCCCAGAGCCACAGGACAGGCAAGTTCCAGGGCTGGGATTTGAACCCAGGCAGTCTGGTTCCAGCCAAAGCAGTTCTGCAGTTGCCCCCAGGACCTCAGAATGTGACTGTATTTGGAGACAGGGTCTTTAAACAGGTAATTAAGTTAAAATGAGGTCATTAGGGCGGCCCCTAAACCAATATGACTGGTGTCCTTATAAGAAGAGATTAGGACACAGACACACACAGAGGGAGAGCATGTAAGGACACAGGGAGAAGACAGCCGTCTGCAAGCCAAGGAGAAGAAACCAATCCTACCAACACCTTGTCTCAGACTTGTCTCCAGCCTCCAGAAGTGTGAGAAAATAAATTTCTGTTGTTGAAGTCCCCCAGTCTGTGGTACTTTGTTATGGCGGCCCCAGAAAACTCATACACTGCCCATGTCTCCAACAGTTAGGGCTCTTTGGTCTGAAAATGACAAAACAAAACAAACAAACACTTGATTTGGATTGGCTTAAGCAAAAAGCCAATATATAACAAAATATATAGCTTCAGGCACAGTTTGATCCAGGTGCTCAACTCATGACAAGATCATCTGCTTTCCTATTAGTTCCATTCACACGGAGGTGCTTCCCACATGGCGACCAGAGAGCTCCTAAGAAGACCAGGTTCCTATAAGCTCAGCAACCCCTGAGGAAAAGAGTATCATTTGTCCCCCTAAATCCAGCTAATTGTTCAGGAGTTCACTCTGATTGGGCTAACTTGGGTCATGGTGGGTGGCCCTGAGCCAATCACTGAAGCCAGAGGTTCAGAATCCTGATTGGCCAGCCCTGGGTGTTTTTTGATTGGGCTCCCCCAGAAAGAGACCCTGAGGCAAGGATGGGGGGATTACTGTGTAGGCCACTGTGACCCACTGGGGGCCTCTAGGACACTGTGTAGAGCATGCCTTGGAGTTTTCTCAACAGAAGCAAAAGGGAGCTGCAGTATTTATCCACCAACTTCCCATCTGTAAAGGCTGAGGGCTGCAATAACTCTCCCGTCTTCTGGCTTGGCCTGCCTGTGGCTAAGTGAGCTCCAACAGTCTTAAAAAATACCTTCAGAGAAATGGTTTCAGGTGTTCACAGGAAGTAGGCTTTGCATGAAGTGAGCCCAAGAGGATATCCATGGGGCTGCTGCACTGGGTCGCAGCCTCCCTCCATGGAGCCCTGCCTGAACTTCATGAACCAAAAGCAAGACAGGGGAGGCCCCCCCACAGGAAAATCCAAGGCACTGTTCCAGAAGAAGAAAGGATGCAGAAGACGTTAAAAAGCCAAAAATGGTCTAACTGAAGCCAGTTTTCCTTCATTCTTCCCATGAATCTCTACGTTCCCACTGACTGCACCTTTACATTTTCCTCAAATTTTCCAAGACCCTCGAGCCCCTTATCAGTCCAAAGGGACTCTCTCAAACATTAGACAGAGGAGCAGGGGACGGGATGCATGGGGCCATTCCCGCTGTTACTTCTGTGACTGCCGTAAGGTGTCATTGTGGAACAACGGTCTTGCACAGCCTTGTCTGTTTTTCCCTTGCGTGTCCTAAGCCAGACAGATCCTTGCACGGTCCCCAGTGGAACCCCAACTTGGGTCCCCAAGGTTAGAGCCGAATGGCTTACACTCATGAATCCGTTCAGGCCTCAATCACCAAGCTAGACACTTGGACAGGGGAAATGACACACCAGACACACCAGGACAGGGGAAATGAATGAAGCAGGACTTCCAGCCCCCGTCACACTCTGTATTAGAACCAACCAGCTTCTTCCCCCAACCCCCCTCCCACTTCCGTTATAACTAAGTCCCCACTGGGACACCACTGAGTATCTTTTTCTGCCTTTACATCTCCCTCGGGGCCACCTCAACCCATCAGAGTGAACCACAGAAGGGAAGGAAAAGGAACATCAATCCCATCGCTCCCAAGAATTCCACCTCAGGAACTCCCTGGTGGTCCAGTGGTTAGGACTCGGTGCTTTCACTGCTGTGCACCTGGGTTCGATCCCCGCTCGGGGAACTAAAATACCGCAAGCCAAGCTGCATGGCCAAAGTGAAAAAAAAAAAAAAGAGCTCCACCTCATTGCCACTGGCCCACTCTGCACACCAAGGAGTTTGGGGAGAGATGTATCAGTCAGCTATTGCTGCATAACAAGTTGCCACAGATGCAGCAGAGTAAACCAACACTCCTTTATTATTTCACAGTTTCTGAGGGTCAAGAGTCCAGGCACAGCTTAGCTGGCCCTGTACTCCAGGGTTCCTTCCCTGCAAGATGTCAGCTGAGGCCACAGTCATCTCCAGGTTTGACTGGAACCTGGAGCAGGGTCTGTTTCCAAGTTCAAGAGGCCTTGCAGGCTTCTGCTCACTCTCCTAGAGCCCAGCTGCCATGCAAATAACCCCAGGCTGGTCTGCCAGAAGAGCATCCCTGCTCTTCATGGAAGAAATCCATGGAAGAAAGCCCAGTTGTCCCATCCAACGGCCAGCTGACCCCCAAACGAGGGAACCCAGCCAAGATTTGCAGAGCTGCCTGCAACCCCAAGTTGAGTGCAGAGGCAGGAATGAGCCTGGTTGAGATTAGAAGAATCACCTAGCTAATCTGCAGACTCGTGAACCAAAATAAATACTTAGTGCTTTCAGCCATTAGATTGGGGGCTGGTTTCACAGATCCAATCTGCTACAGCATCATCATCACCATTCCCCCATGACGATGGGCATCCACTTAAATACGAATAAAACTAGGAGGAACCATTCAACTGACTCTCCCTAAATAAAGAAGTTCTACTTCACAGAGCTTAGCTGTCTCAACTCTACAAAGGAAATGTGGCTGGCAGCTTCTCCTGATTAAAACATGTGAAGTTCCACTTCACCAGGCATCACCATACGCTCCTTTTCCGTCCACCTTCCCAGGGAGGCTCAGGAGGGAGGGGACGCTCTTCCAGGCTTGCAGTCTGGACCAGGGGCTGGTCAGGGGCTCTCAGGACCCTTTGGCTGCCCTAAATGGGACCCCTCCCTGCCATCCTAGTCCGGGGCGCTTGCTACAGAGATTCCCTAAGGATCTGTTGGTCTTTTCTTTCCAACACCCCAGACCCTCTCAAGACGAAGGAAGAGGGACTTCCTGGGGGTCCAGTAGTCGAGACTCCGTGTTTCCACTGCAGGGGACACGGGTTCAATCCCTGGTCAGGGAACTGAGATTCTGCATGCCATGTGGTGCAGCCAAAAAAATAAAGTCTATTACGTTAAAGAAGAAAGAGAAGGAGAAGAAGAATCCATGCGAGGTGGAGGATGACAGAACTGGCTGCGGGAAGCCTCAGACCCCAGCACTGGTAGACCGGGAACAACACAAGCAGTGTTCCAAACTTGGCTGTGACCTTGAACTTGTCACTGTCCAGAAACACTCGGTAAATAGGTGATATCTCCTGATCACTCCCCTGACCCATCCCTAAGACCCCTGGACCTCCTCCAAGATCTGGCCACTGACAGCACTGCTGAGACCTGGCCCCAGCAAGTCCATTCTCATTGGTCAATGCCACAGCCATACCTGTAGCTAAATATAGTTAATATCACCCCCAAAAGCAAGAGTTCCCAGCTGAATAGCTCGATGATCAAGGGCAGAAACTCTAGAATTTGACCCATGTATAAACCTTAGAAAAAGTGAAAGAAGTAAATAAAGGATGGAACGATGATCCTTCCACACCACGAAGTCCTACGCAACTGTACAAAAGAATGAGGACTCCCGTGGAAGGATCGCCAAGATACTTTAAGATTAAAAAGCAAGAGTAATGGATACAGAGTTTCTGTTTGGGGTGATCAAAACAAAAACACATTTCGGTGGATGGATGGTGGTGGTGACTGCACAGCAATGTGAATTACGTAAAGCCACTCAGCTGCGCACTTAACCATGGTTCAGATGGTAAATTTTATGTCAGGGATGTCTGGCCACAATTGAAAAATCAGGGTGGGGGGCAGAGGTAAAGGTTTTGTCTCTCAAAACCTTTGGGACCCCATCCTGTGTCTGTCACCCTGCAGCCCCTCACGGTAGGCTTAGAAGTATCAGGAGCCAGTTTAGAGAAACTGAGACCCAGAGAGGGTGGGGAGTTGCCCAGAACCACACAGTAAGGAGGACGCGTGGCCAGAACATAAGAAACTCCAACGGAACCCGAATGCATAAGACAGTCCCACGCAATCCCTCTCCAGGGAGTGGTTGAGTTTGCTTAAGCTTCTAGGGGGGCGGCGGGGAGGCCAAATGAGAAGGAAGTTGTTTTTTCCTTGTGGGAGCCGTGGGAATCCCTCCCTGGGGAGAGGTGCTGGCTGGTGAGGACATCCCTGGTAAGTCTCCGATCACAAGATTAGGTGATTTCATTATTGTCTGCGAAGCCCTCGGGAGGGTTGGCGCTTACAGATAATTACCCGTGATACAGGGCGCTGGAGTCGTCAAGGAAGGCTGAGCCCACTCGGAAGATGGGGCCAAGGTGTTGGGGCCAGGAAGGTGCTTGAAAACGGCCCCATCCATCACCTTCGTGCAGAGGAAGGGGCTCAAGAAGACAGAGAAGGGGGAACCCGTCCAAGGTCACACAGCCAGGCAGAGGCAACATACTCCGTCATAGCCACCCAAACCTGAGGCAGGTCCTATCCCCCCTCTGCCCACAGCCCTCCAGGGCTCCCACCTCCCTCGGGTTAAAGCCCAAGTCCTCCCCGTGGGCCACAAGGCCCTGCACGACCTGCCCTCACCTCCTCCCTCTGTCCCCCGGCTCCCTCCAGCCCAGCCCCCGGCACCTAGCAAATGCTCAGAAAAAAATGAAAGGACCCAATAAAGAATAAATGGGCAACTGGAGCACATCTGGGCTCTGAAAGGAACTTCTAGCCCACAGCCTCTGCCTGGACTCCTCTCTGGATGAGGAGCTCACTACGTCCCAAGGCTCCCACTTCATCTCTGAGCTGTTCTGGTCATTAGCAAGGTCCTCTGCAAAATCTGGGCTGAGTTTTGTGCCCTAGAGAGAGAGAGAGAGAGAGAGAGAGAGAGAGAGAGAGAGAGAGAGAGAGAGAGAGTGTGTGTGTGTGTGTGTGTGTGTGTGTGTGTGTGTGTGTGTGTGAGTGTGTGTGTTGTGAGGGTTGGGGGAGTGACATGAGGTCATGAGCAGAAATTCTGGAATCTTTGCAGGATGGTCACTGTTTTGAATCCTTGGAAAGCCTTCCCCTAAAGCCCTGGGGGTGAGGTTGGTCCAGACTGACTCTCTCTCTCACACACACACAGAATTTGTCTGTCTCTATTTATCTCTCTCCTTTTCTCTTTTTTGTCTCTGTGTTTCCGTCTCTGGGTCCCCACGCTGCTCAAAATCACCCAGATACACAGATACCGAAGCAGCTTCTCAGCCCCGAAAGAAAATTGCCAGCCGCCCCAGCAGCAGAATAATTGAACCGGTGGGTGGCCAGGATTGAATCAAGTGTGAGGGGGTGAAGCGGGGAAGCTGGGGCAGGGCTGTGGCGGACGAGCTTAGCTCTGGGCAGTGGGAGTGCAGCCGTGTGGGCTGCAGAGGGGCCATGAAATCTCACGAGCAAGTCTGGTCCCCCCCAAAACCACTGGCCCCCCCAGACAATCTGAGCCCTGCAGAAAGAGCTAGAGGTCTGTGTCTAGGTACCCCCTCAACACACAGTCTGCTGAATCCTCAGAGCCACTTGGCAGGGCTGGGATGGGGGGTTTCACCCAGGTCCACTGCCAGGGGCAGCCAGGTTCATTACCATTCATTCATTCATCCACAGATTTTCTCATCCCCACCCACGCACCTATCCTTCTATCCACCCACCCACCCAGCCAGCCATCCTCCCATCCCCCAACCTAAATGCCCCACTCACCCACCCACCCATGCAGCCATCCATTCCCCCACCCAACACCCAACCCACAGGTCAACCATTCAACAAGCACTTATTAAGCTCCTGCAGAGCTCTCCTTTCTGCGCTGGGTCCTGGAGACACCGGGATAAAAATGACAGCCAAGGCCCCTGCTCAACTGGGGAGATTAGCGTCTAGCTGGGAAGAGAAATGTTAACAGACAGTTGAACAAACCACTCCATCACAGAAATGGTGACAGTTCCTGAAGCCATGCCCAGGCTGCCCTGGGATATAGGATAGGGGTGTGGGGCTGGGGATGAGACTACTTAGGTTGGGAGGCCACGGAAAGGCTTCCAGGGGGAAGAATGTGACAGGCAGAGGGAACAGCGTAAGCAATGGAGAGGCCGATGTCCAGTGTCTGGTTCAAGGACAGGGCATGTGAAGTTGACCCTGGACAGGAAGTAGGGACACTGGATGAGAAGTAGGTCGGAGGGAAGTTGCTGACCGCAGAGAAAGGGCTCTTGGGGCTTGTCCAGTGCAGATGGGCAGGACTCAAAATAGGGGACAGGAGGGACTTCCCTGGTGGCGCAGTGGTTAAAAATCCGCCTGCCAATGCAGGGGACAGGGGTTTGAGCCCTGCCGGGAAGATCTCACATGCCATGGAGCAACGAAGCAGGTGCGCCACAACTACTGAGCCTGCGCTCTAGAGCCCGTGAGCCACAACTACTGAGCCCAAGTGCCACAACTACTGAAGCCCGTGCGCCTAGAGCCTGTGCTCAGCAACAAGAGAAGCCATCGCAATGAGAAGCCCGTGCACCGCAATGAAGAGTAGCCACTGCTCGCTGCAACTAGAGAAAGCCCGCACGCGGCAACGAAGACCCAACGCAGCCAAAAATAAATTAATTATTTTGAAAAAAAGTAGGGGTGAGGAGGGACTTCCCTGGTGGCACAGTGGTTAAGAATCCGCCTGCCAATGCAGGGGACATAGGTTTGAGCCTTGGTCCGGGAAGATCCCACATGCCATGGAGCAACTAAGCAGGTGTGCCACAACTACTGAGCCTACGCTCTAGAACCTGCGAGCCACAACTACTGAAGCCCGCGTGCCTAGAACCTGGGCTCTGCAACAAGAGAAGCCACCGCAATGAGAAGCCCGCGTACTGCAACGAAGAGTAGCCCCCCACTTGCTGCAACTAGAGAAAGCCTGTGCGCAACCAGATCCAACACAGCCAAAAATAAATAAATAATTTTTTTTTTAAAGAAAGAAACTTATTAAAAAAAAAATAGGGGACATAAATGGGACTTCCCTGGCGGCCCAGTGGTTAAGACTCCACGCTTCCACTGCAAGGGGTGCTGCTTCCATCCCTGGTTGGGGAACTAAGATCTCACATGCTGAGCAGTGCAGCTAAAACATTTTTTTAAAAAATAAAGATAAAAATAGGGGAAAAGGGGCTTCCTTGTCCCCTAGAGAAAGCCTGTGCGCAACGAAGACCCAACGCAGCCAAAAATAAATTTAAAAAAAAATAGGGGACAGGAAGGCAAAGGAGATGAGAAGGCACAGCCAGAGAGGTGAGAGAGAAGCCAGGGGTGGTGGAATCCCAAAGCCACTTTGCCCAGATTGAGAACTTAAGGTCCAGGGATCGTGGAGTCCCACCTTCCGCCCAGGCTCCACCAATAACTGCCATGTCCCTTCCTAGCGTTGGACAGTCACAGAGGCCCTGAGGATCGCTGAGGGAGACCTTCAATAGCTGCTTTCTCATCCCAGCCCCACCAGCCCTCACTGGCCAAGCCACACACCTAATCTAGCAGCCTCCACGGTCTCATCTGTGAAATGGGTACATTTCAGCCACTGCACCAGGCTATGGGAAAGTGCTGAGGTCAAGATGACCCCAGCAAGAAGTTATTGTGTCCTCTACACCATGATTAGCATGGCCTCCTTGCTCCTGCATCATTCATTCATTCATTCATTCAAAAAATATATATTGAGTACCCAAACACTGTTCTGGGTGCTGAGAATACAGCTGTGAACAAAACAGACACGGTTCCTCTGTCCTCAAGGTGCTGATATCAAACTAAAGTAAGACTTCGACTTCCCTGGCGGTCCAGTGGTTAAGACTCGCACTTCCACTGCAGGGGGCACAGGTTTGATCCCTGGTCGGGGAATTTTTTTGCCATGCAGCGCAGCCAAAAAAAAAAGGAGACTAAGACAGAGAGTAACACACCAATGACTAATCCAATTTCAGGAAGCAGTAAGAATTCTAAAGCAGGGAAAGGGGACAGAAATGGTCGCGGGGAGATGCCTTATCTCTGGAGTAGGCAGGGAAGGCTTCCCTGAGGAGGTGACATGTGAGCTGAGACTGTATGGGGAAGTGTGAGTCTGGCCAAGAGTTTTGGCAAAAGCATTCCAGACAGCAGGAATAGCAAGTGCAAGGGCCCTGAGGCAGGACCAGGTTTGGCATTTTAAGAATCAGCTCTGTTTTTGTGGCTGGAGTGAAGGGAGGGAGAGGGAATGGGACCCATGACCCCTGATCACCCATCCCTGGCACTGTTTGCCTCTCCTCCATTGTGATCCATACCGTGTGCCATGCTATACATTTTTTATATTTATCTTGCCTGTTTTCTCTCTCTCCAACTGTTAGCTTTATAAAGATGGGGACTTCTTTCCTTCTGGGCTCCCTGTTCCCTGCTCTGCTTCCAGAGCCTAGAACAGTCCCAGACACTCAATGTGAGATTGTGAATGAATGAATGAATGAACAGGCATCATTCCCATTGGAAGGGCCAGATGGGAAGGCAATTAGAGGCTCCGTCCACTTCAAGAGGCCACTTTAGGAGGTCAGAGCTGAGAGATGTGGGGTCAGAGCCTCCCTCCATTACTGAGATTCTAATTAACTCCGGGGCCGAGAGGGTCGCCCTGCTCAGAGGAATTATAGATAAGTTTCCATCCTAGTGTTTGAGCAGCGGCTCTAACGGGGCGGACAGCGGCTCTTCCTCTCCCCGGACCAGCCAGCTGGCCACGGAGGCAGGCGCCGAACGAGGTCATTTGCATAGGCAGGTAATTGGTTTTGCAAATAAATCTGGTTCTTGAAATTTGTAGATTAGCAATAATATGTCTCCAGATGAGAGAGAAAGGTCATGGATGAATAAAACAACAATTAAACTTTCAGGAGATTATTAAACTAAACAGAAACCTGGCACGGGGCGGCCAAGGGAATAGGGAGCGAGGCGGGGAAGGTGGAAGGGGTCTGGGGTGGGTGGCCTGCAGCCTGGAGCGGCTAACTGATGCCCTCGACTTCCTGCCTCGTGGGAGCACATTCTGTATGTCAGGCTCTGGGCACAGTGGGATGTAGCCACGATAGTTATGAGGATCCCATGTCCCAGTAGAGAAAACTGAGGTCCAAGGCTGCGCAAGGCAGGATTCAATCCCAAGACCAGCTTTGCACTGTCCCAGGTGGCAGTGAGCCTCATCTCACAGTGGAAAGGAAGAGAGAGGGTGGACCCCTCCTCTGCTGCCTCTTGGCTGTGTGACGAGGACCATCCCTTCCCCCGACCTGTGCCTCAGTCTTTCCACACCTCTAAAATTGGGGCTGAGAGAATTTTATGTGTGATTTTTAATTTGCAAATATTTTTGTACTTGTGTGGGCAATTAAATGTGGCACAGCTGCTAATGGACCGGGCACTGTGCCTGGAATGATGGGGGCGCCCCTCTGGTCATCCTGGGCTCCTGGCTGCAAGCAGCAATCATGTGCTGCAGGAAACATAAGCAGAACTGAAATTTATAGATAACTCTCCGGGTGGAAGGGAAAGTTGGAGAAAGAGGGTCAGTCAGATAGAGAGGAAACGGAAACTCGGCAGGTGACACAACCGTATTTTGCCACCCACTAGCTTGTGACCTTGGGTGAATCACCTTTCCTCCTCGAGACCTCAGTTTCCAGAGCTCTAAAAGAGGGAATCATTGTGCCTGCTTTATTTATTCGATGTAGTCATTCAAAATATTTCCTGAGCCCTGAATGAGCACCAGGCACTGTCCTAGGCACCAGGAATGCAGCTGCAAGCGAAACAGGCAGAAATCTCTGCCCTGGTTGAGCTCAAAGCCTAATGAGGGAGACAGGCAATGAGCAAATAAATCAGTAAAGTCTATAGGGCTTTACAGAGTGCTAAGTGCTAGAAAGGAAATTAGGGCAGGGAAGGCATTGGGAAGGAACAACAATTGAGGAGGGAGGGCAGGTTGCAATTTTAAACAAGATGTTCAAGGAAAGCCTCTGAGAAGGTGAGATTTAAGCAGAAATCTGAATGGGGGTGAGGGAGGGAGAGACCTGGGGGAAGAGCATTCCAAGCAGAGGGAACAGCACGTGCAAAGGCCCTGGGGCAGGATTGTGCCTGGCTGGCGTGTTGGAGGAACAGCGATATCTGTGTGTCTGGAGCACAGTAAGTGAGGGGGACAGAGGGAGGAGGTGAGGGCAGGGAGGGAAAGGGGCCGGAGACCTGAAGGTCTCCTTGTCCAAAGGGCATCTCCCTGCTAGGGTTGCCTCAACAGTGACAAATGTTCACTCCTTCTTCCCAACCCATTTGGTGGAAGAGGTTACGGGCTGGTCCCCAAATTTCATGCTCTATTTTCTCCTTTAGAAATAGAACCTAGGGCTTCCCTGGTGGCACAGTGGTTGACAATCTGCCTGCTAATGCAGGGGACACGGGTTCAAGCCCTGGTCTGGGAGGATCCCACATGCCGCGGAGCAACTAGGCCCGTGAGCCACAACTACTGATCCTGCGCATCTGGAGCCTGTGCTCCACAACAAGAGAGGCCGTGATAGTGAGAGGCCCGTGCACCATGATGAAGAGTGGCCCCCACTTGCCACAAGTAGAGAAAGCCCTCGCACAGAAACGAAGACCCAACACAGCAAAAATAAATAAATTAATTAATAAACTCCTACCCCCAAAATAAAATAAATAAATAAATAAATAAAAAGAAATAGAACCTGCCCAGGTAAAGACTACATTTCCCAGCTGCCCTTGAAGCTCAATGTGACCATCTGATTATGTGATGGACAATAGGATGTGAGCATAAATGATGCATGTAACTTCCAGGTTGTAACCTCAGAAGACAAGGATAGGCCCTCCTCTACCCCTTCTCCCCTTCCCCCTCTGCCCTCATCTGGAAGGTGGCTGTGATGGCAGGGGCTAGAGCAGCCATTACGTTCCAAAAGATGGAAGTTTGGCTGAGGAGGTAGAACACCAATAGAAGCCTGGATCCCTAGTGATTGTGGAGCCACCACTGCAACCTGGGCTGATGTCCAGACTGTGCAGACAGGCATCATATAAGCCATGGCTTCCTCTTTTAAGTCATAGTCATGGTTCCATAGATCTCAAATAATCACAAGTTTTGAGCACTGTCACTACCCACATTGCATTCCCCAGACTTCCTCTCTTCTCTGCTAACACTCCTCTGCTGCAAATTGCCCTTCACTCCCCCTCCTCCTCCCCATTTCCCTCTGACTCTGCTCTTGGCCTCACTGCTCTTGCTATAACCAAGCTGTGTCATAACAAATGAGCCACCTTGTGGCCAGCCTGAAAACTGTCTTTCTTGGCTCTGGAAATCCTGCCCATCTGAGGCTGCCCACTGGCTCTCCAATAGACTTAGTTTTATTCCAAGATATTTTCATGGATGTCTATCTTCCCCCACATCCTCCTCCCCTTCTATCTCCCTCTCTCTTCCAAATTATGGCAACGCCACCAGAGCTTTTGACCTCTAAGTCCCATGTGTATGGCAATTTTGTAAGGCAAAAGGAGACCAGGGGCTTCCCTGGTGGTTCAGTGGCTGGGAGTCCGCCTGCCGATGCAGGGGACATGGGCTCGTGCCCTGGTCCGGGAAGATCCCACATGACGCGGAGCGGCTGGGCCCGTGAGCCATGGCCGCTGAGCCTGTGCGTCCGGAGCCTGTGCTCCGCAGCGGGAGAGGCCACAGCAGTGAGAGGCCTGCGTACCGCAAAAAAAAAAAAAGAAAGAAAGAAAGAAAAAGGAGACCAGAGAGTGTGAGTGACCTGGCTGGGTCACACAGCCTGCATATCCTGTCCAAAGGAAACAGAAGAGTGAGAGAGGATGGACCACTGACCTTCTGGCCTGGGAAGAGAGGACAGTGGGAACCCACTGAGTTGTTCACCCAGGAAACGCCTCTATCAGAGCTGGCTAATCTCATTCCCCCATTTATTCCACAAACACTTACCGGGCAACTGCTGTGTGCCAGGTCCTATTTCAGATACCGGGACCAAAACATGCTCATCCTCTCCCTCTCAGCACTCAGAGGTTAGTGTCAGAGCTGTGATGGAGGAGCTCAGAAGAGGCTCCTGAGCTGGGCTGGAGCCTCAGGCTTTCTGGAGGAGGTGATGTGTAAGCTGAGATCTGAAAGATGAACAGGGGAAGGCAGGGTGACCCACATGAAGGAAACAGCAGAAACAAAGGCTCAGAGTCGGGGTGTGCTGGGTTTGAGTCCCTGGGAGCAGCCAGAGCAGGGGAAGATAAAGTCAGGGAGGCAATGGGGGTGAAAGGCTGGGGACTTCAGGCCAAGGGCAATGGGGAGCCAAGGAAGGATTTAGAGCGGGGGAGGAGTGAAATCAGATTTGCCGTTGACGAAGGTCCCAGGGAGGAGGGCCAGGAGGGGCCAAGCCCGGTGGCCGGTCCAGGCCGGAGGGGTTGCAGGACCGGCCGCCCCTCCCCCACCACATCCCCCAGCAGCCTCGCTACGCCCGGACTCGAGCAGGAAGGAGAGCCGGGAGGGGGTACCTGGCAGCCAAAAGCCCAGCGGCTAATGAACCCGGTGCTGCGCGGGCTATTTTTAGCAGCCGCTCCTCTGGACGCCTAATCGCTCTGGCCGGCTCCAGCCTGGCTGCCATGGAAACGCACAGCGCCGCAGCGGGGAGCTCGGTCCCAGATCCCGGACTGCGCTGCCCGCCCCCAGCCGCGGCCCAGGACGCCGGCGCTGCCACCGCCGGGAGGGGCCCTGCCTGCCCTCCCGCACCGCCGCTGTGTGACCCGGGGACACCTCTGCCCGTCCCTGGGCCTTCGAGGGTGAGGGGGGTCAGCGCGGGCTCTGGAGGCTGAGCCCCAGGTTCAAACGCCCGCTGAGCCAGCGGTGCGAGGCACGACCTCAGGCTTATCTTGCAACCTTGGCTTCTCATGTTTAAAACGGGTCCCCCCTCATATGACTGCGGGACTGGGATGCCTGGAGCTTGAAGCTCAGCGCCTGGCCCCAGTGCCTTCAGCAACGCATTGAGCACCTACTGTATGCCAAGCATTGCCCTAAGCTTTCCATGCATTCATTTTATGTATTTAATCCAGAGGCATTTTGTAGATTGCCTTTTTTTTTTTTTTTTTTTTTTTGCGGTACGCGGGCCTCTCACTGTTGTGGCCTCTCCCGTTGCGGAGCACAGGTTCCGGACACGCAGGCTCAGCTGCCGTGGCTCACGGGCCCAGCCGCTCCGCGGCACGTGGGATCCTCCCGGACCGGGGCACGAACCCGCGTCCCCTGCATCGGCAGGCGATCTCTCAACCACTGCGCCACCAGGGAAGCCCCTAGATTGCCTTTTGCAGATGGGGCCAGTTGCTACAGAGAGGTTAAGTGGTCTGCCTAAGGTTACACAGCATGCGCATGCTGGAGCCAGGATTTGAACCCAGGCCAGTTGGCTCTGGAATTCCAGTGCTAAACCACTCGTCGAAATGCACATATATTTAAACTGGAATGTGGAGGGGGTCGTGCTTATCCCCCAAGGAGGCTTCATGAATGGTGGCTTCTCAAGCAGTGGGGGGACCTGGTTTCACCACCAACCTCGCTGGATGGGAAGCCAGGGGTGAGAGGCTTCACTCTCCCAGGGGACAAATGGGGACACTGTGGCACAGGCGGGGGCAGCAGGTGGTCGGATGCTGAGCCCTGCAGCCCAGGTGTCTCCCACCCACCGGGAAGAGATTTTTTGGAGGATTGTGGGCATGTGGCCCAGGGCAGCCTGCCAGCGACTGACACCCAAAGCTATTTCGGGCCATGTAGCTCAGACAAGTTGTTGGGGATTGGCTGGGTGTCAGGAAGGAGGTGTCCAAGCTGGGGAGGGGAGAACAAAGCCCCGACCTGGGCCAGGACAGGGGGATGAAGTGGGGGAGCGGGAAAGTGGACAAGGGCATGCCGCCTGGCCTCTCCATGCTTCAGTGTCCCCATCTGTAAACTAGGCATTGACCATCACAATCCCCACCTCCTAGGGGCTGTCAGGATGATCAGATCATACAGTGCAGGGTCCCATCCATCTGTATTTAATATTTGGATGTCTTCTTCCATGTGGATTTTTTTTTACATTGGTTTGGATTCTTTTTTTTTTTTAAGATTTATTATTTATTTTTTAATTTATTTTATTTATTTTTGGCTGCATCGGGTCTTAGTTGCAGTACGCGGGACCTTCGTTGAGGCATGTGGGATCTTTTGTTGTGGCGCATGGGCTTCTCTCTAGTTGTGGCTTTTCTCTTCTCTAGTTGTGGTGCACAGGCTCCAGGGCACGTGGGCTCTGTAGTTGTGGCACATGGGCCTAGTTGCTCCACAGCATGTGGGATCTTAGTTCCCTGACCAGGGATCGAACCCACGTCCCCTGCATTGTAAGGCGGATTCTTTACCACTGGACCACAGGGAAGTCCCAGTTTGGATTCTTTAAAATATGACAACCTTAGAAATGCATTCAAATATACAGTAGGTACAGGCAAATACTATTTGACTCCACTTATACCAGTTACGTAGAATAGTCAAATTCACAGTCAGAAAGTACATTGGTAGGGCTTCCCTGGTGGCGCAGTGATTAAGAATCTGCCTGCCAATGCAGGGTACATGGGTTTGAGCCCTGGTCCGGGAAGATCCCACATGCCGTGGAACAACTAAACCCACGCGCTACAACTACTGAGACTGCACTCCAGGGCCCGTGAGCCACAACTACTGAAGCGCAAGTGCCTAGAGCCTGTGCACCACAACGAAGAGTAGCTCCCGCTTTCCGCAACTAGAGAAAGCCCTCACGCAGCAAGGAAGACCCAACACAGCCAAAAATAAATTAATTAGTTTTTTTTTAAAAAAGAAAATACATTGGTGGGTGTGGGGGGGGAGGAGAATGGGAACAGTGTTTCACGGGGACAGATTTTCAGTTTAGAAAAGTGAAAAACTCGGGAGATGGGTGATGGTGAGAGTTGCACAACAATGTGAATGTACTTAGTGCCACTGAACTGTACGGTTAAATATGGTTAAAATAATGTTTTATATTATGTGATTTTTACCACAATAAAAAAACATTTTAAAAATATGACTTAAAATGGTATTTACCTCTTGCATCTGTGGGCGTCTCCTCAAGTTTTGCATCGGAGGCGAGCGAGGCGTTAATCTCCGTCCGGTGACAATCGTGCAAGTTGCTCAGAACTGTTCCGGGCATATGGTAAGCACCCAAGGACACTGGCAAAGAATGTGGCTAACGTTTACGGAGGGCCGAATGCTACAAACAGTGAGGAAGGTCACATGATCTCAGTGTGGGTTATTACCTATCGTTAGGTACCAGCCGGCTCTGTCCTGGGACCTTAGGCTTTGGTGGGTCCACCCGGAAGGTGATGTAACAGCCTGTAGCAACCCAGATAGTGGTATCAATCCTGATCCGTGGGACTGAAGGAGGGAGGGAAGGAACCATCCTGATGCTTGCTCACAGCTGCCCTGAGCTGGAATCCCCATTCTTCCCACCGCCCTGCCAGGCCCTGTGCCCGCCTTTCCGCCATGAGCGCCGCCTCCGTCCTCCTCCGGGCATGCACCCTAGCAGGAGGTTCAGGAGGGCTGGCTTAGCTGCCTAGAGCTGGGGCCAACAGCGGGTCACAAGCCCCCGTCCCCCCACCCTTCCCCAGTCACCCTGGCTGGCAGGAAGGGCTGGGGAGGGTAGGCCAAGGTTACCACGCCCCTCCCCCAGCCTGGCTATAATTAGCCCCAAGATGAATTAAACATGAGGCCGGCCCATCTCGGGCCGCGGCATCCCTCTGACTCTATAATTGTTCCCAGGCAGCCGGCAGAGGGCTGGGCTGCTGTGTGAAGCTGGGGGGTGGGGGGAGACACATACCACCCACAAGCACCGGCTGTGGTCCACGGGGTGTGCGGTGTCAGCCGCAGGTGTGTGTGTGTGCCCACGAGTGTGTCCTGAGTGCTAACCGGACTGAGGGCAGCAGTGGCCCTTGGGTCTCAAGAAGGCTGGAGGCTCAGGAGACCCAGCTGAAGGGGTGAAGCTGTCAGGCCTGGATCATTAAAGCTGCCGCCTGGCATTGTGCCTTCCTGGGAGTCATTACTCCAGTTTCCTGTTAACACACCTGAGTTTCCACCATTAAGACTTCTATCAACCACTCACGTCTTCATGAGCATGAAAAGCTCCCCAGGGCAGAGCTCTGGAAGAAGGGGAGGAGACTCACCTGGATGTGAGCCTTATGAGGTCGAGAGACCTCAGGCCCGCTCCTTCCTCTCTGGACCCCAGTCTTCCCATCTGCGTAATGGACCTATGGTAGCCAGAGGACGCCTTGGGGTAGGGGAATGGGTGTCAGGCTCTCACTTTGGGGTTCGCCTCTCCTAGCCTCAGCCTTGCACCGGTTAAATTAATTCCTTAGACCCTGGACCCCAGGAAATGGTGAAATGTCCCCAAAGGCCAGCCAAAAAGACATGGGCTCCTTTAAGTATTTCTGCAGCAGGAGAGGGAGGTGGGTGATGGGGACAAGGCAGAAGGGGTAGGAGCCTCAGTGTCCCCAGTCTGAGGACACACCCTCCCTCTACCCCACTGTGCCCCATCTCTCTCTCTCTCTTTTTTTTTTTTTCTCACCGCATGGCATGCCGGATCTTAGTTCCCTGACCAGGTATCGAACCCATGCTCCCTGCAGTGGAAGTGCAGAATCTTAACCACTAGACCGCCAGGGAAGTCCCACTGTGCCCCATCTCTCTGCCCCTCGCCCCCCAACCACTCATTCCAGCCTGCCCACTTTTGCCTGGGCCATGGCAACAGCTGTGAGCACTGAGTACGTACTGAGTGTTTACATACTCTTCTTAGCTCGTCTTCTCCTCACAATAGCTCTGGGGGGGGGTGAGCTATCAGCACCCCCATTTTGCAAGAGCTTTCTGACACTAGGATCTGTGCTCTGGGGCCCCACGGAATACCCCAGAATGGGTTCCCCCACCAGCCCTGCCATGATCTGGCCCTTCCCACCTTCCATCCAGATTCATCTTCCATTTTGATGAGGGGCCCATCCCCAGCTCCACCGCCAGGACCAGCCATATGACCTCGGCAAGGCCAGTTCGCCCCTTGGTGACTCAGTTTCCCATCTGCACAGTGTGGGGCAGTGGACACAGGAATCAGTTCATGACAGAGCATTGGAGTTTGTCCCCTCTCTGCTGTGTGACTCAGGTCACTGGCTCTCTCCCAGCCTCAGTTTCCTCCCCTGTAAAATGGGAGGATAATACTAGTGCTTGGAGGTGAGAGGAGAAACCAAAGAGCCCATGAGTGTCCTCCCGTGACTGATATCCTACCCGAGCTGGGCTATGCAGGATCCAAAGAGCCAGTGCTGGAGATGCCCCCAAGCTGGGAGACACAGAGACCTTCCAGCCCGAGCAATCAGACTGGGGAGGAGACTGTGGGGGAGCCTGTGGTGGGATGGGTGGGTGAAGCCTCAATTTAGGGGTTCACAAAGAAAACCTCCTGCAGACATGTGCCCCTGAGTTTTGAAAACTGAGGCGGATTCACACATACGAAGGAGGGGCGTTTCTGGTGGGAGGGTAAAAAAAAAGCCAAGGTAAATGTTTGGAGGCAGAAAGCAAAAAGTAACAAGATCTGGGCTCAACTGGAACCCAAAGTGGCTCACAGAAGAGCCTGTCGGGGCTTTGCAGGACAAGATCTCAAGTCAGAACCCACTCTGGGTTGTTCTGTGGGGTCCCAGAGCACAGATCCTAGTGTCAGAAAGCTCTTGCAAAATGGGGGTGCTGATAGCTTGCACCCCCCCAGAGATGTTGTGAGAAGATGAGCTAAGAAGAGTGCGTAAACGCTCAGCACATACTCATTGCTCACAGCTGTTGCCATGGTTCCAAACAGAACCGCGTAGATCATTTTTTAACAGTTATATAGTTACTTCATTGTATAGCTCCCCAAATTTATATACCATCTACTCTGCGCAGAAAATATGTATCTGGGTTTTCATGGTAGGATATAAAGTTGCATTTTTTTAATAAATATATTTTCTTGGAAAAGCATGAGGAGGAGGTTTAGAGAAAAATGATGGAGAGAATGAGGGAAGCCTGGAGCTGGGAGCCACTCGGGTAATAGATTTCTCAGCCTGTTCCTGGGCCTAGTAATTAATCCTGAGGGGCTAATTAAGTTCGGGCTTCTGCTCCAGCCACTCAGTGATCTCCCTCCTGGCCTTCCCTCTCCCCGGGGGGAGGGCCAGCTTGGCCCACCCCTGCCAGGGTCTCCCTCCTGCATCACTGCTAGGCCCCCAGATCCCTGGGCTTAATTATCTGGAATGAAGGTTTAATCAGAGGCCTTTACTGCAGGGAGGGGAGGCTGGGCAGGAGGAACGGCCTCCCAGGTGCAGCAGCGCCTGAAATAGGGTGAGGTGAGGGTGGAGCCAGTGCAGGGGTCAGAGCCTGTCAATATTTAACACTTAGATACTTTGTTCATTGCAGATGTTTTTGCATTCATTGGGAGTTTTTTCAAATGTTGCATTAAAATAGTATTTATCCGAATGACTGAATTTGGCAGTGCCTCCAAAGTTTTTTTTTTCCCCCAGTTTTACTGAGAAATAATTGACGTACATCCATGCATAAGTTTAAGGCCATGATGGTTTGATTTACACATACTGTAAAAGGATTATTGCAATAGGTTCAGCTCACATCCATCTTCTCGTATAGATACAATAAAAAGAAAAGAATAAAGGGGAAACATTTTTTCTCCTTGTGATGAGAACTCTTCTAGGATTTACTCTCTCTCTCTCTTTTTTTTTTTTTTCTTTTTTTCTTTTTCTCTCTCTTTTTTTCCAACCGTGTTGCACAGCTTGTGGGATCTTAGTTCCCTGACCAGGAATCGAACCCGGGCCCCCTCAGTGGAAGCACGGAGTCTTAACCACTAGACCGCTAGGGAAGTTCTAGCTTTTACTCTCTTAACAGCTTTCCTATATATTCTACAGCAGTGTTAGCTGCAGTCATCATGTACATTACATCCCTGGTACTTATTTTTCTTATAACCGGAAGTTTGTATCTTCTGACCACCTTCCTCCAAGCCCCCTAAGTTTTGTGCGAAGGCCAGTGCCTTGCTCTCCTCACCCTAATCCCAGTCGTGACTGTTGCATGGAGCCAGCAGCTCCTACCCATCCTGAGCTCATGTGAGGCTCACCACTGTGAGAGAGTGGTCTACTATTGCACCGATTTTACAGATGAGAAACTGAGGCCCAGAAGGGCAAGTCATTAGCTTCAGTTCACTCAGCTAAGGGTAGGCGGAGGCATGATTCAAATCCTTGACTCCTGGGTGGGGTCATCGCCTGTCTGGGATCCAGAGACCGTGCGACCAGCCTTCCCCTCAGAGCTTTCGCTCTTGCAAAAACCCACCACATTCCATCCGTCTAGGAGGAAAAGCCCATGTCCTCCCCACAAGGTCCTGCACGACCTGCCCCTATCCCCTCCCTGCCCTCCCCTCCTCCCTCTCCCCACCCCCTCACTCTGCTCCAGACACATGGGCCTCCTCACTGTTCCTCCAACACGCCAGGCACGACCCTGCCTCAGGGCCTTTGCACTGGATGTTCCCTCTACCTGGAACTCTCTTCCGCCATCATCACTCACCTGGACCAGCGCAGTTGCCTCTACCCTTGGTCCCCTGGCTCCCAAACTCACCCCCCACAGCCTGCCCTCCAAGAAGCGGCCACCAGAGAGCGCCCGTGAGCGCCTGAGTCAGGCCCCGCCCCTCCTCTGCCCACAGCCCTTCAGGGCTCCCACCTCCCTCGCGGTAAAAGCCCAAGTCCTCCCCTCCGCCCACAAGGTCCTGCGCGACCTGCCCCCGCGGGCAATGAGATCCATGGAAGGCTGTGGCCTTCCAAAGTGGCCCAGCAGAGCCAGGCTTTGAACTCAGCTCCATCTGGCTCCAGTGCCTTCTGGGCTTCTCCCCTCAGCCAGCTGCCTCCCAACCTCTAATAAACTCCTGAGAAGTGCTGGGCAGACGTGGCAGTGAGGACACTCTTTATCTGTCCAGATCAGGCCAGCTCGGCGCAGCAGTCAATAATTAATTCTGAATTTCCCCCATTTATCAAAGCGGCAGGAGCCAGAGTGCCTGGAATCCCAATTCCGAGGCTCTGTGCCCCGTGGCCACCTGGAGCTGGACACAGTGGTGACAGAAACCGGGGCGGGGGACCCTGAGGGAGTCTGGGAAGGGAGGGAATCCCTGGCTCCCACTCCCTTACTCTGGGTTATTAAATACTGTGCGATCCATCAGTGATCAGACCAGACCTCACCCCAGCCTTCATTCACGGTGCCCAGAGGCTAGTGGGGAAAATAATACATTGAATGAATAATAATATAAATAATTAATGCTACAAAGGAATAGAACAGGATACTGTGTGAATGCAAGACGGAGGGAACGAAAAAAAAAAAAAAGACAGAGGGAACGTGGTTGTTTAGAGCCTCCCCAAGGAAGTGACATTGAACCTGCAAATCGGAGGATGAAAGATAAGGGGTGGGGAGAGGGTCCTCCAAATGTAGACACAGCACATGCAAAGGCCCTATGGCTGGAAAGAGTTTCTCCCACTTGGGGCCCGGCAAGGGGTTAAGTGGGTCTGGAGCTCAGAGCACAAGTGTGAAGTCAGTGCCAGGCCTAGAGCCATCATGGTGAGGCCAGCAGCCTTCAGTGGATAGCCAGGGGCCATCAGGGGAAGAGGCAGGAAGTTTCTCTGATGACCTGGGGGATGGCAGTGAGGCTGCTTCCACCCAAGGTAAGTCAGACAGCAGCCTGGGCAGGCGACTCCAATTTTTTTTTTTTTTGGCTGCATTGGATCTTCGTTGCTGCATGTGGGCTTTCTCTAATTGCGGTGAGCGGGGGCTACTCTTCGTCGCGGTGCGCGGGCTTCTCATGGCGGTGTCTTCTCTTGTTGCGGAGCATGGGCTCTAGGTGCGCAGGCTTCAGTAGTTGTGGCACGCGGGCTCCAGAGTGCAGGCTCAGTAGTTGTGGCGCACGGGCTTAGTTGCTCCGCAGCACGTGGGATCTTCCCGGACCAGGGCTCGAACCCGTGTGCCCTGAATTGGCAGGTGGATTCTTAACCACTGCGCCACCAGGGAAGCCTGATTCTGATTTTTTGTTTTCTTTTTTCTTACAACTGTTTTCCCCTCGGAGGATTCTTTCAAACCCATTTGGGTGGGGGGATGAGCCAGGATTTCTCTGCCAACAAACTGCCTAGGCCTTGCAAGCAGCTTCTGGCCCAGCCACCTTAAACACCTCCCTCCTTGGGTAGGTGGGGAAACTGAGGCCCAGAGAGGGACAAGAACCACCCGAGGTCATTCAGAAGAGTGTAGGCCGAGCCCAGAGGAGAGGTTTCCAGGATCCTAGGAGCAGCCCCCCACCCTGCAGCTTCTGTCTCTTCTGCTGGACCTCAAGCCCCATGAGGGCCAACAGCTGGGTGTCCTAGTCACCACGCTGTCCTCAGTGCCCTGAAAATTGGAGGTGCTTCATCAGTGATTACAGAATGCATGGACCCAGCAACTTTTTTTTTTTTTTTTTTTTTTTTTTTTGCGGTACACGGGCCTCTCACTCTTGTGGCCTCTCCCGTTGCAAAGCACAGGCTCCGGACGCGCAGGCTCAGCGGCCATGGCTCACGGGCCCAGCCGCTCTGCGGCATGTGGGATCTTCCCGGACCGGGGCACAAACCCGCGTCCCCTGCATCGGCAGGCGGACTCTCAACCACTGCGCCACCAGGGAAGCCCTCCCAGCAACTTTTGAAAACACCCAGAGGTCATGCTCAGAGCATCAGGGGGAAAGGATGTCCCTTTTGAGAGGGGATATGAGAGACAGATACAGGGGTATGGAGAGAGAGAGACAGAAATAAACGGCCAGAGACATGGAAGGAGACAGAGACAGAGATGGAGACAGAGAGGCTCAGATAGAGAGAGTGGAGAGCAAAGATCAAGAGACACAGAGAAAGAGTGACAAATGGGGGCAGATACATAGAGAAGAGATTGAATGAGACACAGAGACAGATGGAGACACGGCGGGTGGGGGAGGCATCAGGGTCAGGTCAGGACAACCACTAACCTGTATAGGAGACTCTGTGTGAATTATGCAAAGATTTCCCTTCCTGAGGCCCAGCTGGATGTTTTTGTGCAGTGAACAACCTGCCCCACTGTCTACAGCAGCCGAAGCAAAGACTGTCTTGGTATCTCCAGCAGCCAGCCCAGGGCCGGGCACACAGAGCTCACTCGATAAACGCCCGTTGAACGAATGGGCAGAGTTAGAGAATGCCAGAATCTGGCCTGGAGTCACACAGAGAGAGAAAGAGAAAGAGAGAGAGAGGGGGGCACAACTGAACTAAAGCAGAAAGTCCAGGTGCCGGCAGTTTCTGGCTGAGCCACAGATGCCTCCTCTGGGAACCACCTGGATTTACTTACCACCCAGGAAAATTCCCCTCGAACTTCTGGGAGCACAAAGTGAGTGGGCAGCCAAGGCAGGAGGTGGCCCCTCCCTGGGACGCCACGGGCCCCAGGGAGAGATGGTGGCTGCCAGGTCTCACCCGAAACTCCTTGCAGCCCGGACTTGCTCCTGGGGTGGAGCCAGGAGCCTGAGAGGCCCTGGGGGGACCGGACTTCCCCCATTTTCACAGCGCAGAGATGGGAGGGGCCTGGCTTGGGGTCACCCAGAATAGGAGTCAAGGGAAAAGCATTCCTGGCAGAGGGAATGGCTTGTGCAGAGTTCTGGAGGTGAACGAGAGGGAAGGGCGAAGGATGTGCTTAGGACTGAACTGTCAATGGAGAGTGAAGCCCAAGGCTAAGTGAGAGAGTTTGAACTTGGCGTTGTTTCCAAACACTTAGTCTTTTATTCCGTACCTACTCAAATTCAGTCCCTCTGTACTGAATTTGTACTGTACTACAGGATCACCCTGCAATCCCAGCCTAGGTGATCCTGGAGCCCCAGAGGCAACTCCTAAGACTGGGAGGACACACAGACCTCCCCATTCTGTGGGTCAGGGATGAAGGGATGGAGGCTGCAGGACCCAGAGGCCGACTGGGAGAGAGCTGTCGAGCCCACATGGAGGTGGGGTATTAGTGCCAGGACCTTGAAAATGTAGGACTATTCCAGGTGAAAAAGACCCAAAAGGACATTCTGCGCAGAGAATACAAAAGTCTGGAGGTGTGTGATAACCAGACAAGTGCTGGAAACAAGCCAGATTGGCCAGTAATGCTGCTGTCTCCAAAAGGGTCAGGGTTGGACCAGAGAGAGAGAGAGAGAGATCTGGGGTAACAGAAGCCCAGAGGGAAGTGGAAGCTCTTCTGGAGGATCAGAAATGTCTGCATTGAAGAAGGGGCACTGGAGCTGGGGCTTGGAAGGATGAATAGGAGTTTGCAAACAGAAAAGGTAGGGCATGCAAACTGAGCAGAGGCTGTGGCCCAAATTCAAAGAACATGATGATGGAGTAGCAAGACAAAGAAGGACTTGAGGAGTAAGATCACTCAGTGTCAGATTTCTCCAGATCCAAGCATGGCAGCCTGCCATTCTAGGCCAAGGACTCTTCCCCTTGGCTCCTCCAAGCCCTGTTAGGCCTGGTCCAGCCACTGTCATCTCTCCTCCTTGGGTCACAGGTACTGTCCACTTTGGTCCATGATGACACTTGGTGGCGGATGCCTTCCACAATGTGTCTCTGGTATCTCAGTCCAGGCTTGTGCCTCTCAGTGCCTCAGTTTCCCCATGTGGAAAATGGGAATGCTGGAAGCCACTTTTGCTGTTTGTATTCATCTTAGAACTGGGAAGCCTCCAAAAAACAATGTGAAGGGAGCAAAGAGATAACAGGAAGAAAGGAAGGGAGGAGGGAAGAAAGGGAGGGAGGAAGGAAAGAAAACAGAAGGGAAGGGGAAGGAAGGGAGGAAGGGAAAAACTTTGCACCCCTCCTCCAAGCCAATACCAAGGGACAAGTCCAACATTATTATTTCAGAACACACCGAAGCTGTTGAGGCTTAAGAAATGGGTGATGATTTGCATGCGATTTGCATGTGATTTGCAAACTGTTTGTTAAATGTCAAAAAGGCCTGAAAATGCTTTCTCCCACCCTCACCTCAGCCAAGATGTGGGAAACCTTCCCCCTTCCTCTATCAGGGACCTGCTCATGGGCTGGGGACCCCTCAGTTCAAGGGTTGCCAGGGCAGCAGACTAGAGGGGGCAGGGTGACCTTGGATGCCCCATCTGTAAAATGGGCCATAATCATCACCACCACCACCGAGCCTCACACTTCACAGACTAGAGTAAGTGGAGGCCAGACAAGGATGTGGCACAAACCCTGGCATGTAGTTGGAGCCGAGGAATGGAGCTGGGGTGGCTATTAAAAGCCCCACTTTCCTGCTGGGCCCTGGGGGGCAGGTCCCCCAGTGTGTGCGTGACCCACCGAGACCAAAACCAGGCAGGAGCAGGGGCGTGGGCTGCCTGGCCCCAGGAGGAGTGATGCCAGCCCCGGAGGGGGACGTGAGAAAAGCCCCGTAGGCCTGGGGCCGTCCCCATCCCCTGATGGACAAACGCACATCTGAGCACTACTCTCCCCACGGCCACGATTTATTATCCACCTGTCCCTGCTCTGGGCCCTGCGGCCAACACGACTCTTAACTAAAACATTATGTCTTCCCAGGCTCCCGAGCCTCTGCCCTGTGATGCCAGCACCCAGAGCGTGAACGCGGCCCTCGAGGGCCCGCATGCCAGCATCCCCCCAACCCGAGGGGGTCTGCACGGTGGACCCGACGCCTCGTGGCCACAGATCAGAGATCCAACTGAGTCCCAACATTCTACTTTTTTTTTTTTTGGCTGCGCCACGCGGAATCTTAGTTCCCCGACCAGGGATCGAACCCCAGCAGTGGAAGTGCAGGGTCCTAACCTCTGGACCGCCATGGAATTCCCTACTCAGAGGGTCTTACACCCAGAATCCCTACAACACACTGCCTGGAATAGCCCGGAGTACCCCCATGATTACCGTCAATGTCTCAGTGCTCTGCCAGGCACAGCCACCGCCCCCCACCAAATCCCTGCCCACTTAACCAGAGCCCTTCAGACACAACCAGGAGACCCCGTGCAGGGGGCAAAGCAGTGGGATTGAACAGGAAGGACACCGCCACGGGGGTGGACACGGGTGCAACGTGGGGAGGGGTTTGGGTTTGGGGGAGGGGTGCAGTGTGACACTGGAGCGTTGGGAGAGGGCTGGGGCCCCCCAGTCTCCACCTTTAGTCATTTGAGATGTCATGAGTGTCTGGCCACACACCCCCTGCCCCCAGCCAAAGCTGTTCACAGTAGAGGAGGCTTGAGGGGGCCCAAAAGAGGACAAGGTGCTCACTGGCTGGGGAGGAGGGAATCTGAGAAGACTTCCTAGAGGAGGCTGGAATGCTGGGTGGACTGGAGCTGCAGAGAGGGGTGTGAAAGGTGCTTCAGGCTGGGGGCACAGCTTGGGTAGAGGCGTGGCAGAGAGAATGTACCAGGCAGGTGGGGGTGATGCCCCCCCAAGCTCCTCTCCCCTCTGTGCTTTTCTTCATGTGACCTCCTCCAGCTGCCTCCCAAGATGGCACGTGGCTCCTACTGCAGACTGGGCACTTGAAGCCCCAAGGTGGGAGCCACCTCCTCAGGATCACACAGCACAGCTGGAAGGCTGGCTGGCCCGGAGTAGCAACATCCTAGGTCAGTGTCAGGGACTGGGGCTCCATCAGGAATGTCCCAGGCAGTGGGCAGCAGCTGGGCAGGCCAGTGTTTCACCATCTATGCTGGAAGCCCAGAACCTTAGAACAGCAGGAGGGAGGGGATAAGACAACTTCAATCCAGGCCCCCTCGCAGGGTGAAACACCAGCTCTCTGGCCACTTTTCCTTCTTCCCTTTTCCCTAACAGCCCCATGGACAGAAACACCTGCAGCCAGCTCCTCCTTTGAGATGGCCCTGGTGCCCTCCAGGAGGGGCAGGGATAGCCCTTAGCCTGTGGGGAGCTTGGCACTTGAAGCCACCTGGTGGCAGTCGCAGAAATTGCAGGCAAAGAGTGCAATTAAACCAAACCTGCCAACCAAAGCCCACTCTTTGATTGTTAAGGAAAAGGGGTAACAGAGCCCAGAGAGGAGAAGCAATTTGCCCAAGGGCACACAGCAATTCAGGGCAGCATTACTCAGGCCCATGTGTTAGTTCAAAGGTGAGAAGGTAAGGCCAGTGACCCTGCCCCAGGGGCCAGAAGCATATGGGTGTGGAGAAGGGTGATGGTCATCAGAGATGATTCTCTTCTCCTCTCTGAGCCTCAGTTTACCCATCTGTGGTCTCCACAATCTCTAAGGTCCCTTCTGTGTCCCAAATACTGGAGTGACTTACCCAGAGTGAGGTCAAGGCTCCCGGGAGATGTCCCCCACCACCCCCAGCTTGCTTCTTCAGCCAGCACCTCTGGTCCCCTCGGTCATGGCTCCGCATCCTCCAACACAGATTACCTGCAGGAGGGGGACAGAAAGATACAGGTTGCAGGCCTGTGCAGCCCTCACCTTGGCACTTAAAGCCTCCTGGTCTGCTCGGTGTCCAGCCAATGCATATTGCTGCATCTGCCCAGACTCGCCTCCACCCACGAGACCCTCTCTCTTGCTTCCAGGAAACACTAGAGCTCCAGGAAAATGTTCTGAGCATCCCCTTCTTCACCTCCAGAGGTCATACATTCAACGAACATTTATTGAGCACCTACTATGTGCCAGGCACTGAACTGGGGAAACAGCAGTGAATAGGATGGACAACAACGCCCTCACAGAGCTTACAGTCTAGTGGGGGAGATGGGGCAAAAAAAAATTAGTAAAATATTAGTAAAAATAATCAAGGAAGTATAGAGAAAAGTAAAGCAGAGTTAGGGTATGGTGTTGGTGGGATGCCATTTTAAACAGGTGGTCAGGGAAGATTACACTGAGGAGGTAGGATCTGAACAAAAGCCTGAAGGAGCTGAGGAAGGGAAGTGGAAAGCATTGCAGGAGGAAGGAACAGCAGTGCAAAGGCCCTGAGGTAGGACCATGCCTAGAGAGTAGGAGGAACAGTGAGCTGACTCTATCCTAGTTCAGCCTCCACCATCACTCACCATCACTAGACCTCCACCCTGGTCCCCCGATCCCCACCCCTAGCCGCCCTCCCCACCCCCTCCACAGTCTGTCTTCCCTGTATCAGCCAGAGGGCACCTGTGAGCACCTGAGGCAGGTCCTGCCCCTCCTCTGCCCACAGCCCTCCAGAGCTCTCACCTCCCTGAGGGTAAAAGCCCAAGTCTTCCCCACGGCCCACAAGGCCCTGCACGACCTGCCCCGTCCCCTCCCTGTCCTCCCCTCCTCCCTCTCTCCCCCTCACTCACTCTGCTCCAGACACACAGGCCTCCTCACTGTTCCTCCAACACACCAGGCATGGTGCTGCCTCAGGGCCTTTGCACAGGCTGTTTCCTCTTCCTGGAATACCCTCCTGCCCACTCTTGTTCTCTTTGTTTAATCAGCTCCTTCACATTGTACTGTGAAATGTCACCTTCTCCGACAGACCTCCCCTGGCCACTGTTGATAGGGTAGCAACACCTCCATCACGCTCAACCTCCCTGCATCTTTCCATAGCACTTATTACAACCTGACATTCAAACATATGTTTATTTGGTTCCTTGTCTGTCTCTTCCACTGGACTGACTGTGGGCTCCGTGAGGGCAGGCCTGGTCTGTCTGGGTCCCTGCTGGGTTCCAGTGCCGCCCAGCACATGACCCGGCACACAGTAGGCACCCAATAAATGCGTACTGTATATTGAATATTGACTGTGTAGACGTCTGTGGATCGTCCAGCTGCTAGACTTTGTTTGGCCACTGCCAGGAACACCCTCTCCCACCCCCAAGTGAGACCCTCCCTCGAGAGGGCCTGGAGAGGCAGGCCCTCCCACCACATCTTGAGCCTCCAGGACTGGCATCTAAGGCTCCTACTCTCAAAATGTCACCCAGACTTGGTGGACCAAGCCTCTAGGGGCCCAGCGAGCATGACCCCCATAAACTCCAGTGTTACACAGACAGCTCCAGTCCCTCCCCGGCCCAGCGCCTCCATCCACTGCCAATCTCGCCGAGCACCAGCCTCCACCATTTCCCAAAGCTGCCCCAGGGCTCTACATGTGCTGTTCCCTCAGCCCAGCTGCCCTTCTCTGCAGACCCCTTCTTGGGTTGGGAGACCCACTCCTCTCGGGTCATCTGGGCCAGGGGGCCTCTTTGGAAACCCCAGACGGCCAGGTCAGAGTGTGGACAGCAAGGGTCAGGATGGGATTGTGGGGAAGGCAGAGGTAGTGGGGGAGATGGATGGACAGAAAAGGAAGAGAGACACAGAGAGAAAAACAGCAGAGACAGAAATGGGCAGAGACGCAGAGAGACAGAGAGAGACAGAAAGAAGGAAAGGAAATAAACAGGGACAGTGTCACAGAGAGAGGGAGAGACAGGAGACAAAGAGAGATCGTGAGAAAGACCGGCGAGGCTGGAGAGAGGCAGACAGAGCGAGAAAAGAGAAGAAAGCCTGCAGGGGGAATCGAGCCAGGCTCCTGGCCTTTCTCAGTGCCGGGCGCTCTCCAAGGAGTCCACAAGGACGAGAAGGATCCCCAGTCCACCCTTCCACAACCATCCCACGCACTCCACCCTGACCCCAGCTAGGCCCTCCTGGCCTCCCCCACCCCTGTCCCTGACCCACTTCCCAATCCACCGGGGACGCCAGCCAGGCACTCCTGTGCCCTGCCGTCTCCCCCCACGCATTCCCCATCCAGGACCCCAGCCAGGCCCTCCTGTGCCCCCCAGGTCCCGCCCATCCTGACCCACCTCCCACCCCACCGGGGACGCCAGCCAGGCCCTCCTGTGCCCCGCCGTCTCCCCCCAGCCCTGACTCACCCCTCACCGGGGACCCCAGCCAGGGCCCCCGATCCCAGGTCGCCCCCCAGTCCCCTCCCCCGGCCACCTGGGGTCGCTGACGAGCAGCAGCACCGAGCCGTCCCGCAGGCGCACGTCGCGCACTGTCTGGTGGTCGTCCAGCCGCCGCGCGTTGTAGTAGAAGGTGCGCTTCCAGGAGCTCACGCCCTGGCCCACGAGCTGGGCGCGCAGGTCGCTGAGCGTGTCCCGCGGCCGCACCGTGAGCGGCAGCAGCAGCGCCTCGTCCGCTAGGTGCACCTGGATGTGGTAGCGCTTCCAGCGCGACAGGCCCCGCCGCAGCCCCTCCATGGTCCCCGCCGGACACTCGGACCCGGCCCGGGCCCGCGGACCCGGCCCGGGCCCCGCGCGCCCTCTGCACCCGCCCAACCGGCCCGGCCGCCCGCTCCCGCCGCGCCCGCGCCCGCGCCCAGCCTGCCCGGGCACGCCCAGCTCGCAGACTGGAGGCCCCACGAGGGCGGGGCGCGGCGGGTGGATCTGCGGGCCCCTAGCCCCCACCCGCAGACGCCCCTTAGTTTACGTCGACCTGTATTAAGTGCCTACTGCGAGCCAGGCGGATGGAGGCGCACCGGGTGACCCGGGACAAAACGCACGAAAAGGAGCCGCATCATAAAGATAAATATGCAAATGCACAGTGCATCCGATCGTGGGAAGTGCCAGGGAGGGACCAGAAGAGGAAGAGAGCTCGAGACTGGCCGGCTATTTTAGGGATCAAGGTCAAGGGAGGCCTCTCTGTGGAGGTGGCATTTGTATGGAGATCTGAAGGAGGAATGAGCCAACCACGCAAAAAGTCATGATCAAGAGTACTTACGGCAGGCTGAGATGGGAACAGCCTGTGCAAAGGTCCTGGGGCAGGACAGAGCCTGCCTGTTGGAGGAACAGCGAGGAGGCCTGTGTGGCTGGAGCAGAGTGAGCGAGGGGGAGACAGGGAGGAGGGGGGGCGTCAGGGAGGGGATGGGGCAGGTCATGTAGGACCTTGTGGGCCACAGGGAGGACCTGGGCTTTTATCCCAAGGGAGGTGGGAGCCCTGGAAGGAAGTGTCTGTGGTTTGTATTTGTCACTCACATATTTGACTCTCATTTACTCCCTTATTTCCTTCAAGACTTATTCAACCAGTACTTATTCTGTGTCCGGGCTGGGCTGGGCGATGCTGGGCACCAGAGAAATCCCAACCTAGGGCCCTGCCCTCAACGGTCACCCAGTTGAGGGTGAAGGACACAGAGCTGGACACAGACACTCCCAGTCCTATGTGGTCAGGGTTTGAGTAGTAGGAGAGACCCCAGGCTGGGAAAGGCCAGTAGTGGGGAGATGGCTTTCCAGATGAGTAGGCATTGGAGCCCTGGGGCTTTGACAGTTGAGTAGAAGTTCAACACTCCCACCAACTGCCCATGATCACCAACTATGTAGTTCACTGTGTGCCTAGTGGGGAGAAGCAAGAGTCAAGCCTTGTGGTCAGTGACAGTCAGGGGAGGCTTCCATGCTGTCCTCCCCTCCCCCTTGCAACCCCTTTCTCAGGCCCCGCCAGCCTCTCCAGTCTTACTTATCTAAGGACCCTCTTCCTGAAAGCCTTCCTTGACTGCTGCCTGCCCCTCTCCACAGCCATACCTACCAGGACAGGACTGACCAGTTCTGGGTATCCAGAATGTTGACTTGACCTCAGAGATTTAGTCTGTACTTAGAAGCTAGTTACGATGGAGCCCAGTGGGAACTCCTCCTCCAGGAGTGGCCAAGAGTGGGGGAGGGAGGCTGAGGCCAGAACAGGGCAGTGGGCAAATCAAGGGCTCTAATGCCAACCCTGACCCTTGGAAGTTCCTCAGGAAGGAACTTAACCTCCCTGGGCCTCGATATTACCATCTGTCCAATGGGGTTGTTATGAGAGTAAATTACTGCACATAAGCACTTAGAAATGTTCCTGAAGCATAGTCGCTGGCTAATTGGCTACGCTGAGAGTCAAGTGCAATTGAAAAGCAAATAAAAACAAAAATAGCAAGCAGAAAAAAAAACATGGGCTAAGTGCCAGATGGCCTTCTAGGTACATGATTTAAAAAAAAAATAATAAAAGCTTCCTTTAATTCTCACATGACACTATTATCTCCCATTTTACAGATGAGTAACGTGAGGCTCAGAGAGAGTGACTTCCCTGAGGATACACAGTGAAAAATGGCAGAGCCAGGATTTGAAGCCTAGCCACCTGGTTTCAGTCATCATGCTCTTGTCCACTTACTACACAGCTTTTTAGACAACCATCAGATTTCAGATGGAGATTTTAAAGGTAGCTAAGAGCAAAATTAATTTCAGATGGATCACCCACCAACCAAGCAAAAAAAAAAAAAGAGAGAGAGAGAGAAACTATTAAACTACTAGAAGAAAATGTGCAAGTTAAAAATAATAATAATCCCAGTGTGTTGAAGCATGACATGTCACCTTTAATGATTTAAAAGATTAATAACTGACTACAGGACTTCCCTGGTGGCGCAGTAGTTAAGAATCCGCCTGCCAATGCAGAGGACACGGGTTCGAGCCCTGGTCCGGGAAGATCCCACATGCCGTGGAGCAACTAAGCCCATGCGCCACAACTACTAAGCCTGAGCTCTAGAGCTTGCGAGCCACAACTACTGAAGCCCGTGCGCCTAGAGCCCGTGCTCTGCAACAAGAGAAGCCATGGCAATGAGAAGCCCGCGCACCACAACAAAGAGTAGTCCCCGCTCACCACAACTACAGAAAGCCCACGCGCAGCAACAAAGACCCAACACAGCCAAAAATAAATAAATAAAATAAATAAAAATTTTTAAAAAGATTAATAACTGACCACAGGACATCCCTGGTGGCGCAGTGGTTAAGAATCTGCGTGCCAATGCAGGGGACACGGGTTTGAGCCCTGGTCCAGGAAGATCCCACATGCCATGGAGCAACAAAGCCCATGCACCACAACTACTGAGCCCGTGTGCCACAACTACTGAAGCCCGTGCGCCTAGAGCCCGTGCTCCAGAACAAGAGAAGCCACCACAATGAGAAGCCTGTGCACCGCAATGAAGAGTAGCCCCCACTCGCCGCAACCAGAGAAAGCCCACGCACAGCAACGAAGACCAAACGCAGCCAAAAAAATAAATAAATAAATAAATAAATATTTTAAAAAAGATTAATAACTGACTACATACAAATGTAAAATTCCTATACACACACACACACAAATACTAGAAGGTCAATCAACAAAGGAAAACTTTTCCAAGACATGATAGGCAAAAGACTGATTTCCTTAATATGTAAAAATCTTCCACGTATCAATAAGGGCCAACAATTCAATAGAAAAAGAGGCAAAGGACATGAACAGTTTCTGAAAAGGAAATACAAATGTCTTCCAAGCATATGAAAGGGAGTTCATTCTCACGCATGGTAAGGTCAATATAAAATAAAACTACCATGAAATACTTTAAAAAAATCTACCAGGTTGCTAAGGATGAAAAAGTTTGATAATTCACCATGTTGCTGGGGTTTGGGGAAAAGAGCAATATTATGCATTGGGGTTTGGAGTGTGAAATGGCATAATCTCTCTGATAATAGCTATTGAAATGAGAAGTCGCTATATCCCTTCTGGGACTCTACCCAGGTGCCCAAGGATGGATTACAGTACAGCACACACGCTGAGCAATTTACATGTAATCCACAAGGAAACCTGAGGTTGATCTCACTGAACAGAGGAGGGAAACTGAGGCCCAGACGAGGGACAGAATGAGGGCCCAGGCTGGTGTACACTGTATCAGGGAGAGTGGGCCGGCTGGCTCTACCTGTGGCACTGGGTCACCACGGTCCCAGCCACCTCCCTTGTCAGGCTAAGCTCCAGGTTTCAGGTAACACACCTGCTGGTGTTTAGAACAGGTCAGAGCAAGACCCAGAGATGCTCGGCTTTAACATATGGAGGCCAAGCTAGCCGCGCTGAGCTCTGTGAGTGCGGGGTGCCAGTTCCAATTAATTCTGACTTTCTCATGAAGCCGTTAGGAAAAGCCAGGTGGCTCCGGGCAGTAGGCCCTCTGCCTAGGCCGCCGGATTAGAGGGATCCTGGTTTCTGCCTCGAGACACTGTATTATCTGTCACGGGCGATTATGGAGGACCCAAGCGGGCAGTGACAAGCTCGGTGAATCCCTGAGTTCTGGGACCTGGGAGGCTCAGAATCATGGGATCTCCAAAATCATGGACTCCCAGAATCTTGGAGTGCCCGGCATTCTAGATCCTCAAAACAGTCTCCCCTCCTCCCGAACATTTGAGAATCCTAGAGGGAATTCCCTGGTGGTCCAGTGGTTAGGACTCAGCACCTTTACTGTCGGGGCCCAGGTTCGATCCCTGATCAGGGAACTAAGATCCCCCAAGCCATGCAGCATGGCCAAAAAAAAAAAAAAAAGAATCCTAGAGCAGGGGTCCTGAATGGTATTCAACACATCACTTCTGGCTGTCTTGCAGGGAAGAGAATGCATGTGTCGTCAGAGGCAGAAGGCATATGTGTGGATGGGGGCCTGCATCCCACCAATACTGCAGGCAGATAGGAAGGGAGGGTCGGCGCTGTGCTAACTTGCCCCTATCTGTGACATACCCACTGAATTTGGCATTGCCAGATTCTCGAATCCCAAGGAGCCTCTTGTGACACAGGCTTCTTACCTAGACTTGTCCCCTTGGATCAGAGGTCTCTCAAACTGGAAGCCCAGGGGCTGAATGTGTTTTTGGTTTTTGTTTATTTTTTTCTGGGGCTGGAGGCCCACATAATGTTTACAAGAAGAACTTGTGAATGAGTTTTTCCATATAAGGAGCTCCATTGGATACAGTGCAATACTACTCAGCCATTAAAAAAAAAAAAAAGAATGAAATAATGCCATTTGCAGCAACATGGATGCAACTAGAAATGATCCTACTAAGTGAAGTAAGTCAGACAGAGAAAGACAAATACCATATGACATCACTTGTATGTGGAATCTAAAACATGCCACAGATGAACCTGTCTACGAAACAGAAACTGACTCACAGACATAGGGAACAGACTTGTGGTTGGCAAGGGGTGGGGGGATGGGGGAGGGATGGATTAGGAGTTTGGGGTTAGCAGATGCAAACTATTCTATATAGAATGGATAAACAACAAGGTCCTACTGAATAGCACAGGGAATTATGTTCAATATCCTGGGATAAACCATAATGGAAAAGAATATAAAGAAGAATGTATATATGCATATAAGTGAGTCACTTTGCTGTACAGCAGAAATTAACACAACATTGTAAATCAACTATACATCAATAAAAAAATTTTTTTTAAAAGACGTTCCATTGGGCCCCCAATCCAAGTGGCATCTGTGGACCCTCCAGGGATTATAGGGATGTGAATTCCCTATAACCCTAGGTCCAACTCACTCCTTGAGTGAGTTTGCTTTCCCTAGACAGTGATGGTACTAACTTTATATCCTCCTTTTAAGATCAAGAAAGTGAGTTCCAGGAGCATCTGTTTGCCAAGGTCCCCCACCTCCCAGGGAGAAGCTGAAAAGGCTTTGGAAAAAGCGAATGGACATCCCATCAAGCTTTACAAATAGTTATCCCATGGGGTCCCTGCCACCAATCCTATGAGGTCTGTACTTGTTATCCCATTTCTCAGATGACAACACTGAGTCTTGGAGAGGGAAATCACTTTCCCAAAGCCACACCTGAAGGTAGAGCTCCTGGAACATGGCAGGAGTGAGTTAATGGAAAGGCTCAGGGTGCCTCTCTATCTGGAGGTGGTGCAAAAAGGAAAATGTGGTGCTTGGGGGTGGCTTTGGGAAGGGTGTGGAGAGGAGATTGGATTTCCGTCTAAAGGCAATGAGGAGCCATGGGAGTGTTTGAAGCAAGGGAGTGGCATAATCTAATTTATATGTTAGAAATGTCCCTAACAGGACTTCCCTGGTGGTCCAGTGGTTAAGACTCTGTGCTTCCAGTGCAGGGGACATAGGTTCGATCCCTGGTCAGGGAAGTTCCACATGTTGCTCTGTGCAGCCAAAAAAAAAAAAAAACAAAAAGAATTGTCCCTGACAGTGCTGAATCCAGTTCAGAAGATGGATACATTTTCTCAGCTAAGGATCTGAGAAGGGCTTTGTCTCAGGTCAAAATGGTCTCTTCCTAGCTACTATTTCTTGGACCCATCTGTCCCCCTCCACGGGGTTTTCATAAGGAATTCACTGCTAGGATGTCTGACAAATGAGGATTCTTGGTGGTCCCTGTTGATAAATTGTGTTATTCCAGTTTAGCTCTATTAGAAACAAAGGCTATTTGCCACTAACATTTTTAAAGTGGCATCCTTCATATATAAAGAGTTGTGAGAAATAAATAAGAATAGAGACATGCAAAGAACATGGATGCCATTTTGAACACACAAAAGACATAGATGGGACATTGTAAAAAAAAAGTGAAACAAAAAAAAGACGAAGACTTTTACATGAAAATGTGTTTAACCACTCTAGAATTCTCACTATAATAGTCAAAAAAGATATCTGATCATATTAGATTCTGTGAGGCTACAAGGCAATTGACATTCACCTCTGTTACTGTGTAAGTTAGTACTATCTTTCTGGAAGGTAAGATGGCAAAATTATCGAAAGCAAATTGATGGATAGTAACTAATTATCATGACTCACCATTGTTGAGTGACAAATGAACTTCATTTATTATGTTTTTCCCACTAGAACACAAAGTCCGCTAAGGCAGGCATCCTTGTCTGTTTTGTTCACTGCTGAGTCCCTGGTGTATGGGACAGCAACTGGCTTTGATTTATATACCCAGCATGATCTAATCTTCTCATTTTTCTGTACAGTGAAGTTTGAGAACCAGTGGACTAGACCAAAAGGGAAGTTTGTGTGGAGGCAGATAATCTGAGTATCCACTTATTTTGGGTCTTTAAGACAACCCTCAGATCCCTAGTGGTGAGTGGAGAGTTCTCAGGGGCTCCCACTGACCCATGGGTTAATGGATGTGTTTGTAGTTAAAAGGATCAAAAGAGATGATTTCTGATACTTACTAAGTCCGTAGGCTGTGTGCCAGGCAGTGTTTGCATTGGTCGTGTGTGTGTGTGTGTCTTGGGGTGTGTATCTAGCTGGTCTCTGTGTGTGTCTTGTTTTTTCTCAAGGTGTGTGTGGTGTTTGTGTGTGTGTGAGGGGCTGTGGGCGTCTCTGTGTGTCTGGTATCTCCTCAACTCACTTAATCACTTCACAGCAATGCTATGAGGCTGGTATTAATTTCAGGCTCATTTCACAGATGAGGAAACTGAGTCCACAGCATGAAAGTAGCACAAAGTAGGTGCTTGGGTTTAGCAGAAACTAAATTTTGCTCAGTCAGCTCCATGAACACCCATCCTTGTCGCTCCAGGGAGCACTTCCTCTGGCATCCCAGTAGAGACTCTGGACACCAGTAAGTCTCCATAAATGTTTTGGTTCTCAAATTTTTTGTGTGACTCCGTGCAGAGCTGCCAGGGAAGGTGAGAGGAGAAGAGAGCGTCAGGTTTCTGGGGGCATGGAGATACCAGACACACAGAGACGCCCACAGCCCCTCACACACACACACACAAACACCACACACACCTTGAGACAAAACAAGACACACACAGAGACCGTCTAGATACACACCCCGACACACACACACACACACACACACACACACACACACAAGACCAATGCAAACACACTCCAAGACAAACACAGATACGCACAGGAGACACGCACAGAGCCTTGGCGGGGGGTGTCCAGGTTATGGGGGCTGTGGACACCCTCGATCCCTGCGGAAGCCCCTATTCCAACCTCCACCTCCGTCTCCACTCTGGGGTCCAGGGCCTCCCGCTAAGGCGGCAGTGGAGCAATAGAGGAACCGCAGGCAGAGAGAAAGGGACTCGGACTGCAGGAAGCGCCAGGCAGGGACGGCTGCGGTGCAGCGTGTGGCTCTCTGGCGTCACCCGGTGGGCACAGGGGGCATAGCAGCCCCCGTGGCTCAACATCTCTGCGGGTCTGTGGGTCCCGGGGTATCCATCCGTGTCAGCTTTATCTCTCTCTGAGTCTGTGTGTCTCTATTTCTCTGTGTTTCAGTCTCTGTCTCTTCTCTGTGCGTTGCTGCCTCTTTTTCCTTCTGTGTCTGTGTCTCTACAGCTGTTTCTTTTGTATCTCTCCATCTCTTTGTCTCCCTCTCTCTCCCACCCTTCCCCCCACCTCTTCGTCTATAACTGAGCTACCCCCCCCATTAGCGACATCCCCTGTGCCCTGTCCCCCCATGGCATCTTGGCACTTCCTGCCATTCATGACTCAGTCCAGGTGGAGAGTGATGACCAACTTCATCAGCTTTGTAGCCTGCCTGCTCCTACTTCCTATATTCTGGTCCTTGTGGAGGGGACCCCATGCCTGCAGGCTGCACGGGCTTCCCCTGCTGTTATCTTTGTCCAGACAACCTGGCCATGAGCTCACCTTCCACAGGGCTGGCGGCTGCGGGCTCCCCCGAGGCAGAAAGTGCTGGTTGCATGGGGGGGTGGGGGGCAGGGACAGTGAATATTTGGACCCCCAAGCAAGGAAGGGCCCAGGGAGAGACAGTGATGGACACCCTTGAACCCTGCTGAAACATGCCATGGCCTGTGGGCTAGTGGCCTGATCCCTGACCTGCCCAGGACTTTGGAGACCACTCTGACCCCAAGTCACCCCCATTCCTGCTTGCTGAGTTCCTCCAAGGTGCTGCACCTGTTCCTTCCTGGGGGCTCCTGCACATTCTGTTCCCTCTCCTGGAATGCCCTTCCAGTCACCTCCTTCAGGAAGCCAGGCGCACTCCACCTCCTGCTTGAAACCCTCCCTTGGGCTCCAAAGAGCAGCTCTGTCTCAGTCATGGTCACTGCTGTGTCCCTGGCACAGTACCTGACACACAGGAAATGCCTTTGGCTCTAAACAGATAAGCTCTCTCAAGCCCAGCTCTCCCATCTTGCCTTGCTGGGGGTGTGGGCCTTGGCCTAATGGGCTGCTTGTCACTCTGTGCCCTGTTTTCCCAAGGACAGGGGGTGAGGGGACTTTTTCTGGGCCACCTGTGAAACCTGCCCTGCTGGGTCTCATTTCAGCCGAGTCTGTAAATATTTGGTCCACCACGGCTGGCAGCATCCAAGCAGAGGAAGCTTCAGTGCGTTTTACGAGCCTCCCCACGGGGGGCCAATGTGAGGTTTCTGTGGCTGAGTATGTGGGGCGCCCAGCAGTTTCACGGCTGGTTGGCACGAGGTGGGTCTGACTGCAGGATTGGAAGCAGCTGCGAGGCACCATCAGTGGCTGCTGGCACTTAACCCCGCAGCGTGCAGCTTTGCAGAGGCCCAAACAGCGCCTCTTGTTTGAAAAACTGTTAATGCAACATTATAGATCACATCTGTGGTGGGAATGGGAGCCGATCCGACCCCTTCCCCAAGTCTGCAAGGAGGCGGAAGGCCCCAGTTTATACCTGGCTCTTCTAGGAGAATGAACTGGAACCACAATCACTGGCTAAGCACCCACTAGATGCTGGGTACTGTACAAAGCAATTTAAATTTTATTTATTTGCTGGCCATGTCTCGCAGCGTGTGGGGTCTTAGTTCCCTGACCAGGGATCGAACCCGTGCCCCCTGCAGTGAAGAACGGAGTCTTAACCACTGGACCACGAGGGAAGTCCCGCAAAGCACTTTAAATGCATCATCTCCTTGTGTCCTCAGAAATCCCCCTGCCCATTTTACAATGAGAAAACTCAGGTGTTCAAAGTAACTGGCTCAACGTCATCCAGGTGGCGAAGGGCTGAGCTGGGATTATTTATTCTCCAGCCTGGCTTGATCTCACATAAATCACCTGGCCCGCATGGGGGCCTCCCTGACAGGGCCACGGTGAAGATCCCCTGGAAACCTCTTCTCAACAGTCAGCATCCCAGGAGTGACTGGAGGGAGGGCCTGAATCAGATCAGTAGATCAGAATTTGGGGCCTGGGAACCTGAATTTTAAACAAGGACCTCCTGGGGAATTCCCTGGTGGTCCAGTGGTTAGGACTCAGCACTTTCACTGCCAGGGCCCGGGTTCAATCCCTGGTCAGGGAACTAAGATCCCGCAAGCTGCGTGGCACGGCCAAAAATTTTTTTAAAAATTAAAAATAAACCAGCACCTCCCTCCACCCCCAGGTAACTCTTTTTGTTTGTTTTTGTTTTTGTTTTGCGGTACGCGGGCCTCTCACTGCTGTGGCCTCTCCCGTTGCGGAGCACAGGATCTGGACGCGCATGGCTCACAGGCCCAGCTGCTCCACGGCACGTGGGATCTTCCCGGACCGGGGCACGAACCCGTGTCCCGAACCCGTGTCCCCTGCATTGGCAGGCAGACTCTCAACCACTGCACCACCAGGGAAGCCCCTTCCCCCCAGGTAACTCTTGCTAGAGGTGTTCCTTTGTCCTTCCTCAGGAACAGCAGCCTTACTACTGCACACATCCCAGCTTTTGCAGCGCTCCCTCTCAATCTCAGCAGGGATCATCTGCCACCTGGTGTTTACTGAAGGCACTACAAGATTTGGTGTCCCGTCAGACATTCTAAACTAGGGGAATTTTCTGCCAGGTCCTGTAAGACCCAATAGGCCAGACGAGGAATAGTGTTCTGAAAACTTGAAGATACAGAATTTTTGTGTTCTTTCTCTCTTTCTCCTTCCCGTAGATTCGATAAGCATTTACTATGTGTCTCCCACATTCCAGGTGTATTAACCAACCATGTCTTGATTTTCTGGTTTTTTGATCCTGTGAACCGTGTGACCGAAGTAGGGATGGTCTAATCTCTGGAGGATGGGGGTGGGGCAGCACTGGGAGAACTCAGTAGAGACCCCGTCCCTCAACCTGCAAACCAGTTAAAAAGCACCACATCCCCCCGAACTGACAACTTTGTGGCTGTACTTTAAAAAACTCGAAACTCTTTTTAGACCCTTGCATTTGAAATTATTTAACTAAGAGTTAACGCATGCAATTTGAGACTGGCAATCACCATGCAGGCTTGGGAATTCCTGCACAGTGAGAAAATTTAACCTAGGAACTGTTTTGAAATGTAATGAAATCTTTATGAATACAAAATTTAGCAGTTGACGAAGCTGACACATTTTTTGTAAATGTGGAGACATTTGATAAGGTATTCATTCTGATGTTGCAGTTTTCTCTTTGTATTTTTGGAGCCGATCATAGCTCTTCCTCCCCAGGCCTCAAAACATCTTACAGGTCTCCCGGAAGGCACGAGCACCCTAGGCCCTCTTCCTGCAGGCCTCCCAGGGCCTGCCAACACGTACTGAGCACTTACTGTATGCCAGGAGCAATTCTGAGCTTTTTTATGTATATCAGCTAATTTAATTTTTGCAAAGACCCTCTAATGGTAAATACTATTGTATTTCCAGTTAAGGAAGCCAAAGCAGGGAGGAACTATTAACTCCCCGTGGGCAGATAGGTAGGTTGGATTCCAAGCCATCACCCGAGGCTACTCCAGTGGCTCTCACTCCTATGACACCGAACAGCCCCCACCTCAACCTTTAAAACATTTTTTAAAATTGTGGCAAAATACACATACAAATTTGCCATCTTATACATGCACCCCTACATTCGTTCACAGCAGCACAATTCACAATAGCCAAGACATGGAAACTACCTAAATGCCCACTGACAGATGAATGGATAAAGAAGATGTGGTACATATATACACAAAGGAGTATTACTCAACCATAAAAAAGAATGAAATAATGCCATCTGCAGCAACATGGATGGACCTAGCGACTATCACACTAAGTGAAGTAAGTCAGAAAAAGACAAATATATGATATCGCTTATATGTGGAATCTAAAATATGCCACACCTGAACCTATCTGCGAAACAGAAACAGACTCACAGACATAGAGAACAGACTTGTGGTTGCCAAGGGGAGGAGGGGTGGGCTGGGAGTTGGGGTTAGCAGATGGAAACTATTATATATAGGATGGATAAACATCAAGGTCCTAGTGTATAGTACAGGGACTATACTCAATATCCTGTGGCAAACCATAATGGAAAAGAATATGAAAAGGAATATACATAACTGAATCACTTTGCTGTACAGCAGAAGTTAACACAGTATTGTAAGTCAACTATACTTCAATAACATTTTTTAGAAAATTTATCATCTTAACCATTTTTAAGTGCACAACTCAGTGGCATTAAGCACATTCACATTGTCCTGCAACCATCCCCACCATCCATCTCCAGAACTTTCTCATCTCCCCAAACTGAAACTCTGTCCCCATTGAACACTGACTCCCCATACCCTCCCCCAGCCCCCACCATCTACCTGCTGTCTCTATGGATGGGACTCCTCTAGGGACCTCCTATGAATGGAATCAGTATTTGTCCTTGTTTCTGGCTTCTCTCACTGAGCACCATGTCAAGGTTCATCCCTGTTGTAGCAGGTGTCAGAACCTCCTTCCTTTTGAAGGCTAATGTTCCACTGTATGGTTGGACCACAATTTGTTTATCCATACTACTACACACCCATGAGGATGGCTATTATATAAGAAAACAAACACACCCAGAAGACAAGTGTTGGTGAAGATGTAGAGACACTTGGAACCCTCGTGCAGGGCTGGTGGGAATGTAAGATGGGGCAGACGCTGTGGAAAACAGCCTGGTGGTTCCTCAAAAGTTAAACATAGAATTACCATATAAGCCAGGAATTTCACTCCCAGGTATACACCCAGGAGGATAGAAAAGAGCTGTGCAAAGACCTACAGGCAAACTTGTCTTTATAGCAGCATGATTCATTCATAGGAGCCAAAAGGTGGAAACCACCCAAGTGTCCATTAGCAGATACTTTTTATAACAAATCTTTTCTTCCACCTCCCTTTTCTCTCCTGAAATAAAAATCTGAATATAACCTAATGACAGTTAAAAAAAACAAAACAACCAGCAACCCAACCATATGATGCTCTATCAGATACAAGCAGAAGAAATAAAAAGAAAATAATGTCTGATAAGTGCTGTCTAATTTAGCCTGTCAACGCTGGGGCACAAGCCCCGGTTATATCATGTACAAGATGAAGTGCGCAGACGCATGGGTCTATTCAGACGTTTAATCTCAGACAGAAGCAGCAAGGGAGGTGTTTAGACCCCGCAGGTCTGTTCACAGAAACGGTGAACAACTCTTGGTAAGGTTCTGGACTAAATGACAAGCCGTTTTCCCTCAATTTATCCAGAAGTTGCACTCCTGAAAAATCTGTTATGTATGAAAACTGTAAACTGTGTCCCCCTCCAAATTCACATGTTGAGGTCCTGGCCCCCAGGACCTTGGGATGTGACTGTATTTGAAGACAAGGCCTGTACAGAGGTAATCAAGTTCAAATGAGGTCAGTAGGGTGGGCCCTAAATCCAGTCTGAAATTCAGACGCAGACACACACACAGGGAGAAGGCTGGGTGAAGGAGGTAGAGACGGGGTGATGGACGTACAAGTCAAGGGATGCCAAAGACTGCCAGCTGCCACCAGAGTTTGGGAGAGGACCTAGAACAGATCCCCCTCCCTACCCTCCGCCCCCACCCCCGCCCCCCAGCCTCAGAAGGAACTAGCCCTGCTGACACCTGATCAAGCACTCCTGCCTCTGGAACTGGGAGAGGATAAATTTCCCTTGTTTATATCACCCAGTCTGTCGTGCAGAGTACGGCAGCCGTGGCCAATCAATGTTGTCCTATGTATCCATGTAAAACAGAGACTGGTGTTAGGCCCAGCTAATGAGGAAAGGACTTGTCTCTCCCCACAGGCTGTCCGGGGGGACTGGCCCACACCCTCCACGCTTCCCGGGGTCCCCTCGGGCCAGCTGGGCGGCAGTGCCCTGGTCAAGCCCTGGCTCTGCACTTCAGGACTTGCTCCTATCTTGTGACAAGATCTGACAACCGGTCTCACCCTCAACCCCAAGTCGAATCTGGCTTCTCTTGGCCAACTTGGGACACCCGGACCCCAATTTCTAGACTAGCTTGCCGGGTGGGGAGATGAAGCTCTCCATGCAGGAGAAAACATGCCACACTGGCCCCGACTGCACCATGGAGACGTCGTCCTGTCAACCTGTCATTGGAAAATGACTCTAAAAGCCCCTGCGGTGAAGGAAGCGCATGAGGTGTTTATTTGGGCAATTCAAGCAGACAGGACTCGAGGGCCGGCTTCCTCGGCAAGCTGGGCAGGGTTTTCAGATTGCTCTTTTCAAACTAAACACCCCAGCAGGGACACAGGGAACTCCAGGAGAATTGGCAATTGTTCTGGGGCCTGTGGGGTGGCTGTCCTAGTTACGGAGGGGAGGGAGGGAATCAGGTTGCCAGCAGGCGGCACATGGGTTAACTCTTCACACGCCAATCCAGACCATGCCGGTCCAGGGCTGAGATTCGCGGCAAACCAGCGTCCCTCTTGACCCCAGGCCCTGCGCAGGTCCCAGATCAGTCTTGTGGCCACCAGGCCACCTCATTCATGGCTTCTGCCCCAACAAGCCTGCAGTCACCCATTCCGTGTCCCGACATCAGCTGTGCGTGGGCAGCCACGATCCTTCCAGAGGAACAGAGATGGCCCCTCTGGCCACACAGGGGTCTTTAATGAAGAAGACTGCTGCTGCTTATAATCACAAATGAGACTTCACCTATGAATCTGCATTTCCAGAAAAACGGGCGGATGGGATATAGCTGGGCTCACACCAGGCAGGGTCTGCCCCATCCCCAGCCCTCAGCCAGGCTCCCAAACCGCACACCACCACTGGCTGGACACCCCCAGGCACCCCAGCAGAAGAGGTGAAGTGCTGGTCCCAGGGCCCCCCGATGCACACACACCTCCCCTCAGGGAAGAATTCCTAATTCCCATCCCAGCCCTGCCACCTACAAGCTCTCGGACTCTGGACAAATGATCTGACCCCGCAGCCATTTCCTCACCTGTAAGATGGGGAGGTGCACAGCCCCACTTCATTGAGAGCTGTGAGAATTCAGGAACACGAGCCGGCCTCTGCTACCCAAACAAAAGGGTGCCGCCGAGGGCTGACACTGCTCTCTGCTCTGTCATCACTGAGACACACACACAGCTGCGAACCATAAACTTTTATTAACGGAAAATGGAATGCCTCGTTAACAGAAACCCTGTCTTACAAATGGCAGAACAAGAACACATTTATTTTAAAAAAAAGAAAAAATAAGTGGATTCACATTGTATTAAGCTACAACACGGTGGCAGGATTTGCTTCTGTTTCTTAAAAGATTCCACAAGTTCAAGGTAACTCTGGCTAATAGACTCGACAGTACGTCTGCCTGCCTACCAGGACACGCGGGGTGGGTGGGCTCTAGTAGCGGCGGGTGAAGTGGGGGTATGGGTGGGGGGCGGGGTGCGGACCTCTGCTGCCCCGGTCCTGGCCGGCCACTCCTCCACCCTCGAGGCCTCCGGAGGGCACCACGTGAGCCTGGGCGTGCCCGCCGTGTGCAAAGCCGCCTCGCCTAGGAACAAAGGCACACGTTTGGCCCCAGAAGCACCTGTGTTCTCACTGTGTCACGTTGCAGCATAGGGCTCTGTGGCCTTTAGAGCCCCTTGGCTTTTTCCAGGTGAGGAAAATCATAACCACGGGTCGCATTCCGGGGAAGAGCGTTAGCTGCATAAGTTGCCAAGAGCTGCTTTGGGGGTTTGTTCTCAAAGCATTCGACCCCGAAAGTGGATCAAGCATGCAGAAAGGGAGAGGAAGTGAGAAGTGGGAACAAATCAATTTTATCCGCGGACAGTACTTCTTACCCCGATATTCCACCCCGACTTGCCACATGCCCTGGCCCCGAGGGCCCAGACAGGCCCCTCTCACCACCTGGAAGAGAAGAAAGAGTCTGCACTTGGAAGCCCTGGAAAAGCTGGCCCTCTGGAGCATGCTGTGACTGTGGCTGTCCCTCCCCTGGAGGCCCTCCCGACCTGCAGGCAGGGGTGAACCCATACCTTGCCACCGCAAGTGCTCCCGGCCCGCCGTGCCCGCATCCACTGTGCCCGGCCAGGCGCGCTCCTGATGCTCCTCCAGCCTCTGGCTGTGCTCCGCCCAGTCACGGCCACCCCTTTGCCAAAACGAAAGGTAGATACACAATGGTCCCACTGTGCCTCTAACGTGAGGCTGTGACATGGGGGCTCTGGGGGCTCGTGCCCCACTGTCAAGGGTTTCTGAGAGAAGTGGGCAAAGAATGGCAACAGACACTTCCCCAAGGATACACACTTGGCCAGTAAGCACACAAGTAGGTGTTCAGCACAGCTACCGTCACAACCACCTCACCCTCATTAGGACGGCTATTATCTAAAAGACAAGGACGAGTGTTGGTGAAGGTGTGCAGAAACAGGGATTCTCACACTGGGCTGGTGGGAATGTAAAATGGTGCAGCCTCGTTGGAGAACAGTGTAGTGGTTCCTTAAAAGCTTAAACACAGAGCGACCGTATGACCCAGAGATTCCACTCCGAGGTGTCTAACCAAGAGACCGGTAAACATGCGTTAACACGAAAACTCATATACCAGTGTTCTTAGCAGCATGATTCCGTAACAGCCCCGAAGTGGAAACCACCAAAGTGTCCATCAACTAATGAATGGATAAACAAAATGTGGTCCATCCACATACTGGAATATTAATCAGCCTTGAAAAGGGATGAAGCATTGACACTCGCTACAACAAGGATGCACCTTGAGAACACGATGCTCAGTGAGCGAAGCCAGACATAAAAGGCAACACAACACACTGTGTGATTCCAACTCATGTGAAACATCCAGAACAGGCAAATCCACAGGGAAAGAAGTGGGTTAGTGGCTGCCAGGGGGATGGGGAGTGACTGCTAACGGGGGTTTCTTTTGGGGGTGATAGAAATGCTCTGAAATGGATTGTGGTGATAGATGCACAACTCTATGAATTAACTGAAAGCCATCAAATTGCACACTTTAAATGAGTGAACTGCACAGCATGTGAATTATATCTCAAAAAAGCTGTTTAAAAACGGTTTCAGACAGAAACCCCGGGAGATGAAAATCCAAACACGGTACCCACGTGCAGGTGCCAACAGCCCCTGGAGGCCTACAGGAAAGCCTCCCGGCCCCAGGCTGGGTGTGGAAGGACGAGGGCACTGCCCGCCGGTGACCACCACTCCGAGGCCCAGGACCAGGAAGCCAGGAGACCCCCCACACCTGTCTGCAAGGGTGAGTGCACCTCAGTGCGTGCAACGCCTATGGTCTCAGGTGACAGCGCCCCAGTCACACGGTGACGCTGCACAGTGCAGCCTGTTGTCAGTGCAGGAGCTCGCCCATTTAAACTTAACGCAAATAGCACTAAATGACATGAAAGGACCCAGTGCTAAGTAGGTCGCTCAGGAAAGAACACTCTCATCTATCACACTGGCACTCCAGTCTTTGATCAACACCCGAAAACCCACCTAGAGGTGCAGCAGAAACTTGTGGTAGCCGTGACACCGGCCTTACAAACACCTAAAGACAACTTCAGGGGTGGGGTGGGGTAAAGCTTCTCTACTACTGATGGGGACAAGCCTTAGACGGCTTCAGGGCTGCCGCCTTCAGCAGGCAGAGCCCACACAGGGCCAGGAGGAGCTGTTCCAGGCGACCTGGCAGGTACACACGCCTAGTTCACTTTCAGAGAAGCCAACCTGTCACCCGGTGAGGACAGTGATGCCCAGCCCCTCTGTGGCCTGCCCGCTAACCTGGGGGGAGGAGGCAGCCCCCGGCCCTCGCTCATTCTCTTGTCGGAGCCGTAGCCACCCCAGCCGTCTCGGGAGTCGCGGCCATGGCGCTCTGGTGGTCCTCCGTGGCCGTGGCGGTCGTCTGAGTAGTGCTGGAAGGCACAAGAGGGACAGGGCGACTCCAGTCACATGGCTCCCAGACAAGCTCGCGGCAGGCCTACCTTCTGGGTCTCGGAAACCTGCAGACCCTGCCTCAGCGCGCTGGGGTGTGGCTCAGCACCCCAGCCACCCACGAGGACCTGCCCAGGCCCCTTCGGGCACTTCCTGACCCCCTCCTTGAGAACCCCAAGCGCCGCTAAAGCTCCATCACTGGTGCCACACGAAGGGCCAGCAGCGGGCCCTCCCACCCATGAGCGTGGAGAGCCCCGTGCTTCGGGGTCCACTGAGAAGAGTCACTCAGACCCGCCTTCCCTGAAGAGTCAGGGCACCTGCTCCTTGCTGGAGACAGGAGGGCCCTCCCCACACCCCTAGGGCAGGCCAGCGCCCTCAGAGCCCTCTCTGCTCATACTACTGTGGAGGCCTGGAGGCAAGTACTGAAGGCAGGAACGGCTTAGTACCCCTGGCCAACCAAGTCAGTGCTCAGGAAGCCAGCACACCTGGGGAGCAAGAGAGAATATAGCACTCTCTCAAAACCCACACCCCTGTTTTAAAAAGCCATGATTCTGATGCCGTCCCCCACCTTTCTCGTGGAGGCCTCCTCTGTTCTCTGAGCTGACACCCTAGGCACCTCTCATAGGGAACCTGCAGACTATCAGACACGGGGACCCATCCCAGTACCCGACACAGAGGAATGCCCCAAAACATGACCTAAATGACCCCCTAACAGGCCACTAAGCCCCCGCTGGGGCATCCCACAGTGCCTAGACTCAAGGCACTCCAAACATGTAGGCAACCAAGTATCTCTTCAATTAGTTTCTACTGAATGAAACGAAAAACAAGCCCTACCTGTGTTAAAAAACAGACTCCAGATTCGAGACTTCCCTAGTGGCGCAGTGGTTAAGAATCTGCCTGCTAATGCATGGGACATGGGTTCGAGCCCTGGTCCGGGAAGATCCCACATGCTGTGGAGCAACTAAGCCTGTGTGCCACAACTACTGAGCCTGCGTTCTAGAGCCTGTGAGCCACAGCTACTGAGCCCACGCACCATAACTACTGAAGCCCGCATGCCTAGAGCCCATGCTCCACAACAAGAGAAGCCACCGCAATGAGAAGCCCGCGCACCGCAATAAAGAGTAGCCCCCGCTACTTCACAGCAATGAAGACGCAATGCAGACTAAAAATAAAATAAATAAATAAATAAATAAAATACAAAACACAGACTCACTAACCAATCATTTCTGTGCACATCTACTCACCGGCCAGAACTGACATCTCCACGCCCCACCCACCCCACAGAAGCAGGCACGCCCCGGCCTGCTATCTGGCTTTTACTCACCTGCCCATCTCGCTCTCCCATCACTGACCTTGAACCTTCCCTCCTGCAAAAAAGAAATGTCTCATTCCAAAGGCACCTGATGGCTCTACACAACACTGCTGCAGACCACACAGAAGAGTTCCACAATTAGAGTACTTATCCCCTTTTACCACATGAGAACTGTAATTTACTGGCCTGAAAAAAAACTGCCTCACAGCTTTCTCTGGGGGTAGGAGTGAAGTGGGATCCTAAGAAGGTGGGAACGAAGGTTTTACTGAACTAAAATCCCTTAGAGGGGTCTCAGAAGTAGAGACCCACACCATGAAGCTAATGCCTATAATTTTATCTGTGGCCTGATGACAAGTCAGGTAATAAGCTTCGGCAGGTCCCTAACCTCTAGTCTGACCCAACACACATGACTCACGCCACATCTGAAACCAATTCCAGCCATAATTAATTAAACGAGCTGCTTCTCAGCCTGTCTTCCCCCCCCCCCCAACTCTTCCTTCCCAGAGTTAATGAGCAGGGAAATGGCTCAAGGATATGCAGCTCAGGGGAGCATGATGAGAAACCTAAAGAGAGAATTCTTAAACTGGAAAAATCGAGGGCTGCTTTTCTCAAAAACGAGATATAGTCTTCATTAAAAAGGCACTGGCAAAAGAAAAATAACCCACCCAGACCCTCGAAACACAAAGTAGGCCTAACAGGACCTCTGCCACATTCCGCAGTCAGCTCTCTTCACGTGGGCTGGCACAACCCCATGCCAGTCAGTGACCCCCGCACATTGCTCAGGCGGGTCACGGCCTTTCTTGTTCATCTGTGTGAACAAGGAGGCCGGGCCACACGCTCCTCAAAGCCCGGTGCTCCAGAGCAGCTTGTGCCAGTGGGCGGGACAGGGAGGAAGTGTGGCCGTGGAGACCCCACAGGGAGCTGTGAAACCCAGAGCCCGGGGCCACCCCCAAGAGAGCTGAGCATGGGGGAAGCCAAGGTTCAGGTCCTGCCCAGGGCCCATCTGTTCTAAGAGGACAGTGCATGAAACGTGCTCCGAAGTGCCTTCCCCCTAGACAAAGCCAGGATGCCATACATGACCACCGATCCCAACGTCCTGCTCAAGGTCTGTTTCTAAATCCCACGTGTGACGGTCAGAGGCACCCACTAGGAACCTCACGAGTGCACCAGACATTAAGAGAACAGACGGAGACCGATCCCTGCTGCAGGAGTGGGGTGGGGCACTGACCTGTCAGCCACGTGCTCCTGGTACTGGCCCCGGTCACGGTGGTCAAAGTCGTGGAAACGGTGATCGGGCCGAGGGAAGTCTGGGCGATATCTGTCCTCCATGGCCATGCGCTTTCCCTCTGGCCAATAGGCGTCATCTCGCCTGTTTTTTTATTTTAAAAAGAATGCAAATTTCATTTATGAAAGAGAATGAGGATAAAAAGAAAGAGGGCAGAAGTGGGGAGGGGAGCTCTCTCTCCAGACCCAGTATCATTTAAAATGTCCCGCAGGGCTAAAATCTAAACATTCAATCATTATCGCTTTGATTTGATAAATTAAAATCCCCCAAACTGCCAAAAGGCATACTGGCGTTCTCATCTGACAATCCTGAAAAAGGAACCGCTGTGAGCTAATTGTGTCACAAGGCTGTTAATACCTTGATCCCCACATGAGCTCAGATGCAAGTGCAATGAAATCTTTGATTCTCCTGGAATGAGGTTCCGAGTCACCACGTTCTCACCTCCTCGTCTGCTATGCTAACCTGAACCTCCCTCTGAGCTTTTGCAGAAGCAAAGGGAATTAGATCGGGTGATGGCAAACTATATACAACTCGGGATGGTATCCAATTATCTTCTTCCTGATTTTTACCAGAAAATTAGGCTCACAGGTGGTGGGGTGATGGGTGACCATCAGTTAAGCCGCTCAGAGAAGCTGGAGAGCAATAAACCTACTTTCTGAGTGGGAAGGCAATCTCCTTCTCCACAGCAGCCAGCCTCTCCCTCTAGCAGGACACACGAGCCTGATGGAGACGGCAGTGAATGCGGCATAACGCATGCTTGGTTGTCTCCTACCCACTAGACAGTGGTCATGCTCCACCAGGAGCCACAGTGCAAATAGCAGGACGGCCTAGGCGAAAGCATCAAACCCTTCAGCAAGTGGCAACAATCAAGATTCTCTGAAGAATAACTCGGGTGGGGAAAAAACGCTGCATTGGCCACAGAGGTGGCAGCAAGGAGCCTTGCCCAAGCGTCCAGAGGCCCAGTTTCTGTCTGAAACACCTCCGACTCCCTACACTAAGGTGGACAGGAGCGGGGTGGCTCTTTCAACGTCAGGAGCAGCGCCCCGTCGCCCCGCTCCGGGCCGGGGGCCTTACCGCCCAACGTCGTAGGGCCTCCTGAGCACCGACCGCCGCTCCTGCTCGTAGCGCAACTGCTCCTGCTGGTGCCGCAGCTCCTCGCGCTCCCGCTGGATGCGCTCCTGCTCCTTCCGGCGCTCCCGCTCCACGCGCTCACGCTCCCGTTCCAGCCGCTCCCGTTCCAGCCGCTCCCGCTCCAACCGCTGCCGCTGGCGCTCGAGCTGCAGGCGCTCCCGCTGCAGCCGAGCCTTCTCCTTCCCCTCGTGGAGGGCGTCGAGGCGCTGCTCCCTCTCACGCTGCTCACGCTCTCTGGGGGAACACAGGAAGGCCGCCCTGACTTCCCGACGTGGTGGCGCCCGGCCATCGAGACGTCGTCCTCCGAAGGAGTCTGGAACTTTCCAGCTCCCGGATGGGAACTGGCTCGCCCCGGGCCTGGCTGCCCCCTGCCAGCTACTAGGCGGCAGGCACTAACCAGCTCCCTAAGCTGCTCGATCGGCCAGAAACCCCAATCTCCACATTTTCCCTTTCTCCAAACAGCAAAGCTGTGGTGAGCTGGGAGGGAGGGGGTGATGACGAGCAGACACAGAGCCTCAGGTCCAGACCAGGAGGACCTGGCTCAAAGAGCACCAAAACAAGGCCATAGCTAAATAAAGGTCAGGAAAGTAAGAAAAGCAGAGGATAATTGCCACTCTGAAGCTGCTGGGCACGGAGAAAACCCTGGAGATACGGATGACAGTAGCTTTCCCTGAAGAGGGACAATCAACACTGTCTTTTTGTCACCCCTCCCCTCTACAAGGCTGTATTTTTTTTTTTTTTTGCGGTACGCGGGCCTCTCACTGTTGTGGCCTCTCCCGTTGCGGAGCGCAGGCTCCGGACGCGCAGGCTCAGCGGCCATGGCTCACGGGCCCAGCCGCTCCACGGCATGTGGGATCTTCCCGGACTGGGGCACGAACCCGCGTCCCCTGCATCAGCAGGCGAACTCTCAACCACTGCGCCACCAGGGAAGCCCAAGGCTGTATTTTTAATAAGCACGTCATTTTGAAGGGACCTAAGAGGGGGTGGGGAAAGGAGAAGGCCAGTCACCAGCGAAGGGGACGGTGGTCTCATTTATCAGCCACCGCACACCAGGAGCTGAGCGGGGACTGGGGAAACCCGTTCTGCTCTCTTCACACCCTCCCACGGTGCCTGGGAAAGGTCCAAACCAAGGGCAAGCCAGCTGGAAGCAAAACATCTCCAAATGATCAAGAAATTTTTACTTGCTAAACCCCATATGCAGAGGCTGAAATCACACTGTTTTGGAAAAGCAAACTGGAGAAGTTTCTACATGATCTGCCTTAGCTCAAGAAAGTTTCCCAAACACTGCAGTATCACAACTTCACTGGGTGACGTTTAAGGGAAAATGACGAGGGAGCTCTAGACAACCTGGTGTGAAATGGCAGAAAGCGAAAATGGAAATGACAAGCCTGCTTCAACAAACCATCTCCTCAGCAAAGGAGCACAGAATCGCTGTGGGACCGCTGCTGCCTGAAAACGCCACGAAACGCAGACGTCTCAGGAGCAAAGATGTGAATCACAGCTCTAACAGGCCAGCCTGTTCCTGGGCTGCCATGTTGATCTAATTCACGTGGAAGGGTTTGGCGGCAAAAACTGAGGCCTCAACCCTGGAGACCCTTCTACCAAAGCCACAGGCAGCGTGGGTCCGCTTGCTACCTGGTCCAGGGTGCAACTTCAGCCAGAGGAGATGCTGCTGAGCAGAAACGGGCTCTGATGAAATGTCACGGGACTACCATGGGCCAGTGTGAACGCCCCCGCCTTTCGCTCTCAGAGGAAACACACTAGGAGGCCAGTGAGCCACAGCCACACAGGCGACTCGCTTAGGAGGAAGAGCAACCCTCCCAAGAGGAGACCACGGACCCGCCGGCCTCGCTCGGCCCCCACTCACCGCCGCCTCTCTGTCTCTCGGATTTCCCGTTCCCGCTGCCTCTGGCGCTCTCGTTCCCTTTGCTCTTTGATTTTGTCAAAGGACAAGATGTCTCTCTTCTCTTTGCTTTCCGATTTGCGATCCTGACTCTTTGAGCTCTGTTTACCAAAATTGGTTTATTAATGTTAGGAAAATGCTGACAACAGATGCACGACGCAAGTGGAGTATGCACATCTGGACTAGACTAAGATCCTTCAATCCCAAGTAGTTTACAGGGAGGCCCCAGCACAGGCTGCCTCACACCGCCATCTGAGTTACGCTGCTAGAGTCTTGCTTTCAAAGGGCATTAATGGCAGAGAAAAGGTGGGGTGAAACCTCAGCAGTTTTTCTGCAGCAGCAGAGCCAAGCGCTCTGCATTATCTAAAGCAAAACGAGGCTCCCCAGAGGCACAGGCCATGTGCACTCGATGCCCGCAGCGACCCCTTCGTTCACTGGGGAAGCTGTCGAAGCAGCTGTCTAGACAGACAGCTGGAGGAGGGGCTGCGTTTTTCACTTCTCAGCTATTGGCTCAGGCCTCAGGCATGTGGCCTCAAAAAAGAACCAACCAAAGGCACTTGAATGTAAAACAGCACTGCCAGTAAGGCAGAAAGTACCAGTGGGCAACTTCTATGCTCTTACATTTCTGGGAGAAGACAGGAAACAATGACAGCCAATACCCATTTCTGAGGCTCTCAAAGGCTGGGACTCCCAAACTGGCCACAAGCAGACTCTCCCAGAAGTTTTTACGTAGCTCAGAACCCAGGGCCTCCTGCAGACCCGCCACCTCAGAATCTCCAGGGAAGGGGGGCCTGGGAGACACTATTCAAAAGCTCCTCAGCTTATTTTCTTAATTCGCTCACTAAGGGGCAAAAACGTCAATGAAAGACAAAGCAATCCAAAAGAAAGATAGGCAAAGGAGGGGGACACAGAGGACACCCTCATTACAGGGACAGATCTGCAACCCAAAACATCGCCATTACCCTCAAGATGGGCAGAGTTGAGAGTCTGATCACACACACTGCAGACTGGAGTGAGGAAGGGCAGATGCCCTATGTTCCGAGGTACGGATGTGATCTTCTGGGGAGGCCAGCATGGCAGTGGAGGTGCCGAATCCGACTCCAAGTTCAAGCCTGGCCTCGGCCACTTCCTAGCAGCCCAGCACACGCTACACACTCAGTGAACCTAAGTATCCTCTATAACCTTTCTGAAGGGCACTCTGATAGTATCTATCACAATGAACAACATCCTGGCGGCTTTGGACCAACACTGCCAACAGGCGTGCACGCAAATGTTGCACTACAGCCATTTTCAATAGGGGATGTGGAAACAACCAAACGTCCGTCACCAGGGGACTGGTTAAAAATGATCAAGGTGCATCCGTAAGCTGAAATGATACGAGCTTTACGAGGAAAAGGACACACACCACCACCTGGATGGATTTCAGGGACATCACGCTGAGGGAAAAGGCCAATCTCAAGGTCACGGTTGCACGATTCCATTTATACACTTGCTCACAACGACAACATGCTGGTAATGTAAGACAGGTTAGAGGTTTCCCGGCGCTGGGGATGGGCTGGTGGGGTGGGTGTGACAATAAAGGGATACCAAGGAGGAGATCTTTGTGCTGATGGACTAGTTCTGCATCTGGACTGTGGTGATGGGACACAAATCTACACGGGTGACAAAATGTCCTAGCACTGTTCACACCCTCTATGCCACCTTCCTGGCTCTGTGACTGTGCTACACGGTTACACGAGATGGAGCCACTGGATGAAACCAGGTGACGGGTTCCTGGGCCTCAATTTCCTGTGAATCTGTAATTATTTCAAATTTTAAAAACATTTTTTTAAAAGTAGAAAAAGCAGAACTGTATGTCTCAATACACAAAGCTCTCCAAGACATCACATACAAAGAGGTGTACAGCAGCCAAGTTATGGGAAGACCCTTTCCCCATGGTGTTTCAGAGTGTAGACACATGTGCCGCATGTGTAATGCCCTTTGAGGGGAGCCCATGCAGAGCACAGGCTTCTGCTTCGCTTACCTTGTATCTTTCTTACTACATGTATGTTCTAATCAAGCCTGCGTTATTAGTTACTTTTTTAACATCAGAGTTATTTGGGTGGTAACATTATAGGCCTTTTTGGGTTTTCTTCTCTAGATTTCTCTGTATTTTATGATTTTCCTATAGCCCAGAGGAAAAACAGCATTAGGAACTGCTACTTTATAGAACCCAAATGTTCATTTCAAAATTAAGTGTCAAGACCACAAAGTGTTCTTGGATGAATACTGTTAGCTCTGCACTCACTAACACAGCATTACTCTCCTCATTAACCTTTTAGTTAGAACCTTCAGCTGGATGCAGAGGGTTTTGTTTTCCAGAGTAGAAGCAGCAAAATGGACAAGCAACTAGCTTGTCCAGCAGCATGGCCCACAGAAGCGATGGAGCTCATTCTCTGATAACATGGAAGACAGTTTTAGGGTGGACTCTACTTTTCTTTTTGGTTAATTTAATAGGAGACTAGAAAAACTAAAGAAAATAAATAAAGTACTATTAGATTAACCAAAGAGTAGAACCTGCCTTCCAACTTGACAAGCCCTGGGTCTTGCCCATTCCATCCAACTTGTGAATCAATTCTCCTTCTAGAAAACAGTATAACCTATAACCTAACAGGACCGGCAAAGGGTCAACACATTTATGGGGAGCAAACACAGTTAAGTATTGTTTTAAAATAAGTTTCAGAACCTAGTTCGTGCCTGTACATATACTCTAAATAGTTAATACGCCTTTTGAGTTCTTTTTCTTAACACTTCAAAGGTGAAACAACGTTGTTCTTATACTGCAAATCCGAGTGGTTGTTAAACCACCATCAGAACTAGCTAGACTTGAGAGGGCAGAAGCGATACTTACTCTCTCCTTTGACCTGCTTGTGGTTTTCACACTAATGACAGGCTCCCCTTTCGATTTATCCATCACAACTGTTCGTTCCATGCCTCTGCTTCCTTCAGGAGAAAACACAGCCACTTACGAAATCATGCTGACCCCCCCCAGCTCCTGACCGCAGGCAGCAGCCCCACCAACGGGGGGCTCTGGACACGCCCTCCAATGACTGCTGATAAGCTCTGGAGCCTCGGCGCCCCATCTCTCTCCCCTCTGTGATGTGAGGTCAGTGACGCCCACATGGCAACAGCAGGTCTGAGGTGGACGGGGCACCCCAACAGGCCTTTGCTCGTCTGGAATGAAGTGGTGTGATCTGTTCACACCTTACGGCGTAAACGGGAATTAAACTGCATTCTGCAACATGGGCACAAACACGTCCCACACTCAGGCCTCCTTCACCCCCACGCTAAACCCCAGTGGCTCCAGGGATCATGCACTTCGACGTGCATTCCTCCCACAGGTTCTGGAGAGCTCTGCAAAACCCAGGCCCCTGTGCTGAGTCAGACATGGCCTGCCAGCTCGGAGGGCCCCGCGAGACAGGTGGGCTCTCCTCATTCATCTACTGCAATAAAGGCTTCCAAACTGATTTTCCCCTCAATGAAATGGTAAGCAGGCTCTAACCACCGGAACAATTACTGATTTACGGAGATTTACAATACTGAAGGAACATTTTAAAAACACGGTGCTCTTGAGACTGCTGATAAATTACTCCAAACACTTGAGATGTAACTTGTAATGTGCTGTACCAAATTCCAAGGTTCCAGAGGGTTGGGTTGTTTCTGTATTAAAGGGGGTGGAGGGCATGTGTGTGTGGGGGGGAGCGCACTGGTTTCACTTTTCCCCACAAAACTTTCTGTGGAGTCTCATGCAAACCTGAAGGTGCATTGCACAATAAACTTTTATAATGGGTATAGATGCTCTGAAGTTTTAGTTTTCTCTACATTTCTTTTTTTTTTTTTTTTTTTTACTTTATCTGATTTTAACACAAATGCAGGAAAAACTCGATGACATACGTGCAAAACTGCATGGAATTAGTCACAGGAACCAGGACACCTCGCTCCTGCAAATCCCACATTCTATTCTACCGGAGACTCAGGAAAAGCCAACACCCAGGTCACTGAGCCACCAATAAACACAGATCCCGACCAGAAAAACTACAGATTTCTGATGTTGTGGAGAAACCCCTTTTGGCCATTTCATCACCGGAGGCTGTCCTCTAAGAGCTTCCTGCACACAGAACAGCTCAGCAAAAGGCACCAAGCCTGCTGGGCCCTCACTCCATGCAACCCGCCTGCCGCCCTTGCCGCCTTTTCCCTTCTCGTGAACACTCCACAGACTCTCATCACCTGATCTGGTGACTCGGGACCGATTGGCTGCTCCTGGTTTCAGCTCATCTTCATCTTTTTCTTCCTTTTTAATGTTTTCAGGTTTTCTTTCCTCCTTCTTCTCCATCTTCTCTTCCTTCTTAATTACAGTTCTGTTTAGAAACATGGTGATCACACTTGAGGTCCTGAGATTCTCACAGGAGTAGCTCACACTCAGACTTCTACACAAAGCAAACCCGCCCACTGCCAGTTGGAGGGAAAAAATTATTTGAAAACTGTGGTAATGATAATACCCTCTTTAGATACAGCCCCTTCCCACTTAAGTTACCTGCCACAGCTAAAAACATGCCAGATGAAACTACAGGCTCGTGGGGTGTCTCCCCAAAATGCCAGATGTACCAGTGTGTAAACAGGCCCAGAAGCAGACATGAGAAACACTCCAATTATACAGGAAAGTTTGTTAAAAACTAACTTCAAATGTTTCATCTTGTATGTGTAGAATATTACTTTTAAGTTTTAAAGGGAAAAACACTTTTTCCGAAAAGCAGAGTATAAAACAGAATGGAGGTACAGTACAAGGAGGGGCGGTGCCTGCTGCAGGAAGCCCTGGGCCCCCCACCCAGACCACCCCCCCCACCGCACCTGGTAATTTCCGCACGCTTTGGGGGAGGCAAAATGGCACGTGAGGTGCCAGCAAATATGGAAACTGCTGGTGCCATTTCAACTGAAGGCAGTCTCATGCTAAGCAGTCAAACAAATCGTCGCTGCCATTCAAACGTGTCTCCCACATTCCCTACTGCTGCTTGTCCCCGGAGTTAAACTCCACACTTACAAAATGCCCATTGCGTGCCAGGGTCCAGGATGGGAAATCCAGGCCCTATGGGGTCCGCTAACAAGCACCACCTGCCCTCTCTTCCCACCACCCAGGCAGAGCTCGGGATGGCCGAGGAAACCTCTCCCAGATGCCCCTCAGCTCACACTTCCTCCCTCCTAAACTTCCACAGCATGACGCTTTAAAACTGTATCTATTTTGAGAAATATTCAATTTCAAAATGAAACAAAATAATAACTGATGGTGTCTATCAGAACTGAAAACTGTAAATGTTTGTAACATACTGCTTTCCCTTTACGACACAAAACACTCTGGACACAGCCACCCCTGTGACAGTCTCCATCCCTGTGACAGCCACCACCAGTGCCTTTACTGTCAATTGTGTGGCTCCACCTCTCCTGGCTTCACTCGCATATTCCCGTAACCATGATGCCCTACAGTGATGCTCTAGGTTTCTTAAGACTGACACAGTGAGACAGTCCTCGTGTGCTGCTCTACAATGCCTTTCACCGCATGCCCTGCCGGTTGGGCTGTGTGGACACACGCACAGATCTGGGTCCTTTTGACTGCTGAACCACAGCCCACTGTTATTTACCCGCTTCTCTTCTGACAGATTAGAGACTGCTTCCGCTCACCACCTGACTGCAAATAAACCCCAGAAACCATCTCTGACGTGCCTTTTCCACTGTTCCGGGGCAGCACCCTCTCCCTCCCAGTAGCCTTACAAAATGTCTTGAGAGGAGACCCTTCCTACTTGTTCTGGACTCCTAGACACAAATGGACTTCTTGATAACACTAATTAAGTTAAAAACCAATTTCTTTCTTTTTTTTTTTTGCTGCGCCATGCAGCTTATAGGATCTTAATTCCCCAACCAGGGTTTGAACCTGGGCCCTCGGCAGTGAAAGCACAGAGTCCTAACCACTAGACTGCCAGGGAACTCCCTAAAAAGCAATTTCTAAAAAATATATACATAGGGAAAAAAAGACCAGAAAAATAGATACCAAAAGTGTCAGCCCTGGGTAGTGGGGATTATGCTTGACATCTGTGTGTGCTTTCCAAATGGCAATTACATAAAAACTCATCCAAGACAAGCAACCTCTTTAGGAAAAGCTTCTCTATGTCACTTAAGCTGACTACCAAACCTAGAAATTCTTAAAAACGAAAGGTCAGGGACATCCCCAGTGGCGCAGTGGTTAAGAATCCCCCTGCCAATGCAGGGGACACAGGTTCGAGTCCTGGTCCAAGAAGATCCCACATGCCGCGGAGCAACTAAGCCCATGAGCCACAACTACTGAGCCTGTGCTCTAAAGCCTGTGAGCCATAACTACTGAGCCCACATGCCACAACTACTGAAGCCCACGCGCCTAGAGCCTGTGCTCCGCAATAAGAGAAGCCACCGCAATGAGAAACCCACACACCACAACAAAGGGTAGCCCCCGCTCTCCGCAACTGGAGAAAGCCCACGCAGCAACGAAGACCCAATGCAGCCAAAAAAAACCCCCACAAAAGGTCAAATGAGGGTGTTCAATGAAGAAGAGAGTAAGATTAAAAACGAACTTTAAAACGCTCAGCCTCCTACACAAACCACTTGAAAGCAGTCTGGTTTCATTTTAAGCTCATCACCCAGTTAAGCAGCCCTGCGCTGGGGTAGCCACCCCCTGCTCGCCTCAGGCCCGGCGCTGCTCCTTTCTGAGCTGTCTCTCCTTCCACACAGAGCACAGACCTCACAGCATCGTTCCAGGGGCTGCGGAAACCACACACGCTAACTAGTGATTACACCCCCTTCCTTTCCCCATAAACATATCTCACTTTTGTGATCAGAAAATCAACATATGAAATGCATCTCGAGGTGCTAAGAATACCAAGAACTCCCACGAGCTCCCCATGTTCCCCCAGTATAGGTTTTTAGCACTACCAACAGGATGTGTCTCTTTGGAGAAGCTGCCAATAAAATTACGATCTCACCCCTAAATACAAAAAAGCTAATCTGACATGCATTTCTCCTGGGTTTACAAATTCCAATTTGGCTACAACGAAGATGGCTAAGTACATCTTTAAAAACCAAGTTTAGGGCTTCCCTGATGGCGCAGTGGTTGAGAGTCCGCCTGCCGATGCAGGGGACACGGGTTCGTGCCCCGGTCCGGGAAGATCCCACATGCCGCGGAGCGGCTAGGCCCGTGAGCCATGGCTGCTGAGCCTGCGCGTCTGGAGCCTGTGCTCCGCAACGGGAGAGGCCACAACAGTGAGAGGCCCGCATACCGCAGAAAACAAAAACAAAAACAAAAACCAAGTTTAACTTATGAATGTAATGCCCACAGTCATGTTTATTTAACTATAAATTTTCTTACGTTTAAAAAAAAAACAGAAAAACTGAATTACAGTGAGACTGACATTCTCAGCAAGATTCAATTTTTAGGGTGTGAGTGGACCTAGAAATGAAAATAACCTGTGCTGACAATACAAACTCAACATAAACTATGCATTCTGAGAATAGCACCCTGTCAGGCCCATCAACAAAGTCTACCTTCTCAAAAAAGATAAACCTACAATTTTGATAAAAGTATCAATGGGAAATGCTTGCTTTTGAAAGATCTGTCCCTGTTTTCATCTTGATTAAAGATGCAAGTCACCTCCTTTATAAAGGTAGTCTCTCAGACCTGTGGTTCCCAAACTATGGTGCCAAGGTACACCAGGATGGGTGAACTCACAACTGCCCTGGGATATTTTAAATTTCTGAGGGAAACAAAGAAATACTATCTGCCAGACAACACGTCAACTACTAGCTTGTGGTCACTCGTTTCGATATTAGATCAGGCTACATTCCTTTGGATGAAACTGTCTTTGCAAAGCTGGGCTTCTGCAGTTGCTGTGATAAAATACAAGATGCACAAGGATCAATGTGGACCAGGAAATGATTCCAGGGTTTGAGAGGCCATGCAACAGCTCAGAATGTCAAGAATGAAGTAAAAATACAGCTGACCCTTGAAAAGCATGGGGATTGGGGAGCCGACCCTCCACAGTCGAAAATCCACATGTAACTTCATAATCGGCTCTCCCTATCCGCGGTTCCACACCTGCAGGTTCAACCAACTCTGCACCTGTAGTACTGTAGTATTTACTCCTGAAAAAACTGCCCGTGTGAGCGGACCTGAGCAGTTCAAACCCGTGTTGTTCAAACATCTTTCAGTCTGTGTTATTTTTTCAACAGATTACTAACTTGCTTGGACATAAATACTAAGCGGCAGCAAGATGCCAAAAACCACCCAAGATGTAAATAAGGAGCTGGTGACCCTGTGGCTGCCACCTGCCCTCCTCTGAAGAGAAAGGTTTTAAAAAAGCACTTTACTTTTCAACTTTGATCTCCACAGAATGATGTCTGTCAACATTAGACAATTTTTCCTTCTTCACTTCACATTCTTTTCTGTCAGACAGCTTTTTCCCAGCAGGTTCGTTTTTGGCCTAAAATACAACACAGACAGAAACAGGTTAGGGACCAGGTCTTCTGGCCTGTGAGCTCTGAGTTACAGCAGCAAGAACAGCCTCACCTTCTCAACAGAGATCATTCTTCCATGAAGCTCAGTTCTGTGGAGATGGCTGATACACTTTGTGGCCTCATCGGACGTTGACATGGTGACAAACCCGTAGCATCGGGCCCCGGGACTGCGGGCATTGGTCACCACTTTGGCTCCAACCACCTTTGTGAGAAAAGGGTACTCTTATTTTCTCATGCAAATAACCACATTACGTATCAAGAACTGCTAGCAGTTAACTGATCATCAGAATCATTTCCACTTGTTTTTACTGCTCTGGAAATTGTTGTTCTTCGTAACAAGTTATTAAAGTGATTCCAATAAATCCTGACCTATCAAAATACAACTGCTTCTAAGATTAGCCCTCACAGTGACAAAATACAAACAAGAAAAGCTAAAGACAGACTTCATTAACCACGACCTGTTAATTAATCAAAAGTCCTTCCCACTCAGACCTTTTTCTCCAATTCGACTGTTCCCATGGAAAGCTACGGGGATGCTGACTCAGAAATGCACCCCAATTCGTGCACGTCCGGGCTGAGAACAGCTCTGATGTGATGCAGAGAGGGCTTCCGCTTCCAGCCAGGACAGAGTACCAAGCAGTTACCCTCCTGCCGCCTGAAACTAAAAACCCGGAGGAAATGTGGGCAACAAGGGTTTTCAGACACTGGACAGCAGGCCGCATAGGATGGTGACCCCTGCAAGGGGGTAACGCCCAAGGGGTGTCTCCTATGACTGCCCTGGCACACCACCTAGAAGTTCCAGCCAGCAACAGGGAGGAGGGAGTGAGGGGCAGCATCCCTGAACAGACAGAGCTCAGAGTCAGAGGAGATGAAGGCAGCAAGCAATCAGAATACCACAGAGGAGAGGGCTGCCCACAACCGTGCACTTGTGTGAGGTGACCACCCAGGCTAGACAGACACCCACCAGTAACGGGCAGAGGGAACAATCCCCTGGGCTCACTCAGGACCATAAACGGTTCACTGTTACCAGAGTGACCCCACCAGCCAGAGTGGAAGAGCCTGTAATTCCCGGGGACATGAGGCCGAGTACTCAGGAGTGGACAAAGCTGGCCAGAGTTAAAGGTTGCCCTAGCCTGACTGGTGAAGCCTAACAACAAGCCTCAGAAGGAGCAAGTGACTGAACTGTGACCCAGCAAACGCGCAAAGACATTTATGGGGACACAGGAAGGACCAGCACCCAACAAGGTGAAAGTTATCACGTGGCATCAAAGACAACGAGGCTAGCTAGCCAAGGAGCAGGAAAACAGGGCTCTAGCACAGAAAAGAACAAAGTCAATAGAAATGTCACAATGACAGAACTAGTGAACAAGGAGGGCCGTATCCTGTACGTTCCAGAAGGCAGAGCAACAACTGAGCACGTCAGGTAAGCACATGGAAGATGTTTAAAAATACCCAAACCGAATTTCTGAAAAAGACTACACCAGATGGGCCTGAGGACAGACAAGACAAAAGAAAAAATTAGGGAACTTGAAGAGGTAGTAAGAAAAACCATTTGAAATGAAACTAAGAAAAAACAAAAACGAACCAGAGCAACAGCAATATGTCCTCATGGGCACGGAGCACAGGAAAAAAACTTCGCCAACGAGACCAAAGCGCAGCAGCAGCAAACTTAACTGGTGGTAAAGAGAAATCGTGAAGGCAGCCAGAGGAAGACAAGACGCACAGACACTAAGGAGCAAAGGTGAGAATGACAGCCGGCTGGCTGGAGAGGACGCAAGCGAGAAGGAGCAGAGTGGCTGTGCCACCTGGAGGAGAGCAGCCAACCTTGAATTCTATACCCAGCAAGACAAAGGCAAAGCAACAGCTTTCTCAGGCATGCATATGCCATGAGAATTCACCGTCCACAATGCTGCACTACAAGACATGTTTAAGGAGGAAGGAAAACAATACCCAGGGAGAACGTGGACAAACAAAAAGGAAGAAAAGAGCACCCCAAAATGGTAAATACACATGAGTAACTAAAAACCCACTTTTCTTTAAAAACAAAACAACTCACCAAAAAAAAGCCAATAATGCACCGTGTGCTTTATTAAATAGAAGTAAAACGTAAGATAACGTCACAAAGCCTGGAGGAGAAAATGGCAGTGCACTGCTGTAAGGCTCTCATACTACTTGGGAACTGGTATAATGAAGTCACTGGGAGATAGACTGTGATAAATCAAATAACACCTCGAGACAAACGAACCTGGAAATACAACACACCAAAATTTATGAGATGCAGCAAAAGCAATCTAAGGGGAAAGTTCACAGAAATAAATGCCTACATCAAGAAACAAGAAAAATCTCCAATAAACAACCCAAGTTTACACCTCAAGGAACTAAAATAGAAACTAGTTACATAGACTAAATATAGCTAGTAAGGCACAAATCATAAAAAAAACTATGCAATGCAAAATCAAGCAGATAAACAGGGACTTCCCTGGCAGTCCAGTGGTTAAGACTTCGCCTTCCAGGGACTCCCCTGCTGGCTCCGTGGTTAAGAATCCACCTGCCAACGCCGGGGACACAGATTTGATTGCTGGTCTGAGAAGATCCCACAAGCCGCAGAGCAACTAAGCCCGCGTGCTGCAACTACTGAAGCCTGCGCACCTAGAGCCTGTGCTCTGCAACAAGAGAAGCCACCACAATAAGCCCACACACCACAATGAAGAGTAGCCCCCACTTGCCACAACTAGAGAAAAGCCCACGTGCAGCAACGAAGACCCAACACAGCCAAAAATAAATTTAAAAACACCTAAAAATTTTAAAATGTTTTAAAAACAGACTTCACCTTCCAAATCGGGGGTGTGGGTTCGATCCCTGGTCAGGGAGCTAAAATCCCACATGCCTCGCAGCCAAAAAACCAAAACATAAAACAGAAACAATACAGTAACAAATTCAATGAAGACTTTAAAAATGGTCCATATCAAAAAGAAAAAAGCAATCAGGTACAAGGAATCCAAGAAGAAACAGGACATATACAAAACACAGAGCAAGAGCACAGATTTAAACCCTACCATACCAGTGCTTCCGTTAAGTGCAAACGTTCCCAGAAGACATTCAAAGACGTGAGGATTGGGATATACAAAAAGCCTGAGGCACAGGAGCCATGGCTTCTGGCTGTGACCTCCTCTGAACTCAGTGGGTCAACGTGAACAAGTGCTCTCCTCTCTCTGGACCTCAGTGTACCCAACTGTGAGATGGTGAGGGGGATACATGCTCCCTAGGATCCCTGCAGACTTTGACATTTTCACTTCTGCCTGAAGAAAGCCCCGATCTGTCCAAAGCATCCCATACAGGGCCACAGCCTCTGCTGAGATGGATACAGATGTCAGTTCGCATATCAGAGACGAAGCTTTGCCTTCTTCCCTCTCCTCAATGAGAGGGCTGAGCTAATCATGGGGTCATTTGACCTTTCCATCAAACATTATCCTTATAAGGGCATCACTTCCGATGACAGATAAACCTAAGTGAGAGCAGATACCACAAAAAGCTCCCATGTTCCTGTCTGTGCCCTTTCCCTGCTTCCCATCCCCTACTATCAAGCTCCTCACAGAAGCCTTTGTCTGCTCATCCACTTCCAGAGCCTTGCCCCGCTGCGGGGCCTTCCTAGGTCCTGTTGCTCTGGTCCAGAGCTGAGCTCCGAGGGCCAGGCAAACTAATCACGCAGCCCTTGGCCTAAATGTCACTTCCTCAGCGACGACTGCTGAACCTACTTCCCAAATCTAAATCAGGCCTTCCTACCACACACTGATGGCACACTGTAACCTTCAATATACTCATCATAACACGTTATGTATTTATTTCTTAAGCGATCTTCCACCAATGTAAGATCTATGATGTCAATGCCCTTGTATCTGTTTGCTTTGGCTTTACAATCAGTGCCTGATTCTAAATAAGTGAGTGAATAGGTTAGGGCTTAATAGTGTTCTACACCCTTTGGAATGCTTCTTCTGGGTCCTGTCTGCTCATTCCCTAATCCCTTCACTAACACTTAATTGGGGAACAAGGACCTGAGCCAAGGAATGACCTGGGCAGCCAGGATGACACAGATGCCAAACCTCTGCCTGGAATCCCTGCAACTTGCTGCCGCTGAGCGGTACCTCGCCTACTTCTCTCCCGAGGGTCACTCCCCACAGGCCCCCAGCAGGCCAGGGCAGTCGTTACGGCTTCTGATAAGACTATTTCACTACCTAGTTCCAAGACAACAGGATCATTCTTAAATGTTCCTCAGAAGGCTTCTGAACTGTATTACTTTTCTCCTGCTCCCGTGACCAATATATCAGTTGATATATTTAAAAAAAAATTTTTTAATTAACTTTATTTTTTTTAAATTTTTGGTCACGTGGCTTGTGGGATCTTAGTTCCCCAACCAGGGATCAAACCCACGCCCCCGGCAGTGAAAGCGGTGGAGTCCTAACCACTGGACCGCCAGGGAAGTCCCCAGTTGATTCATTTTTAAGCCACTGTCCTGTTCCAATTCTCAAACTATACACTTTAAATGGTAGACGATACATGGAGACCAACTCTTCACTTACCGTTAAGGGAATAAACCTCATCATGCCAGCTTCAAGTTTTGTACTGGCTAAAAGATAGTTTGTTCAAGAGAAGTTGGAAGCACAGCAGGGACATGTAGACTGTAGCTTTTACATACCTTCTCTGAGCAGCGTTCTACAAGCTGTCTACTCTGCCTGCCATCCACTCTCAACCAGGAAACAAGGCTTACTACCCACCACTGGCTGGGTCCCCCACCTTGGAGTTTTGGTTCTTGTTTGTTTTCCCCCAACCAGAAACAAGAACCAATACAATTAACAGCGAGTATGAAGTTTCTAAACTCTTAAGATTTATTATATTTTAATGCCGAATCAAGGCACAATGACAGAAAGTCAAAGGGAGTGTACCTTTCCGTATTTGCTGAAAAGGTTCTTCAGATCTGTCGCTCGAGTTGTGGAAGACAGTCCACTGACCCACAGATTCCTTCCAGAACTACTGCTGATTCGACCTGAAGCAGGAGGGAGATGATTATGCTTTACCTCAAGGCATAACAGTAAGCTCGACCACTCCTCCTAAGATGTAGCCCTCTCTTAAACCCTGATTAAATCCAGTCTCGACTCCTCTAAGTCAAGAATTTAATTACCGCCAACAAACTGGACAGAAGACGAAAAATCTGGATCACAGACACTGAGTTTTCTTACTCGAGGAATCATCACGTCTTGTCAGTTACAAACTGAAATGGCTTCAATGATCAGCTCTCAACCAAGATAGCATTTTCTAAAATTCTATTATTCCATAGGTGGACCTGTCCTGTAATAGGACTTTAACTATTCCATAAGCAATAATCACAACAAAGGCATAAAATACAGAAGCTCATCAACATTTAAAACTAGTCTCTCAAGATACCATTAGATGATTAATTCCAGTAATCCATAATAAAACCAACTACTGTATCCAAACTGTGGATACTTGCAGGCCCCTCCCTCCCAAAATAAGGGATCCGTAGATGGCTCCCTGCCATGTAAATTAAATCATACCTTTTTCATCTTTAATGATTGGCTTTATATCTTTTTCTTCCTTAAAAGAGCTAGAGACAAAAGTTAATGTTACTTGTACAGGAATAAAATGAAAGACAACTAAATCAAAGTATGATATGTGCTAAAACTGAATACCTACCAGAAAATTAGTCTGAAATAAAATTTTAACAGCACCTTTACAAGCTTATATTGGAAATCTGACCCCCCAAATACAATGGCAGATTCTTAAAAGTCAATTCGATTTAGCTGAAGATAACACTTAACAATTTAAGAGCACAACCAGAGTAGGTTGAGAAAAACAAAAGGAATTGAAATCACCCATTAAAAATACACAAAGAGAAATAAAACTTTAGAAGTAAACTACAATTGCATCAGTCTGGCTGGCCAATTGCAGAAACAACAGCTTATGTGTGTCATTAAACGACCAATGAAAAGGAGATAGCGTCTGGTCTAAAACTGAGAAAAAACAAACCTCATTTTCTGATCAGCGCCCTCACTGGCTGAGGACTCTTTAGGAGCCGGAGGGACTTCATTACAAGCTTCAAAAGCAAACTTCTTCACGTCTTCTTTGCTATCCCTGGGGTCTGGGCTTGAGGCTTCCGGGGGCGCTTCCGAGGCCTCCTCGCTACAGGCTTCCGTGTGCTCTGAGGCTTTACTACTCTGCTCAACTGGCTTCTCTAGCCCTACAGGCTCACAGTCCGTCCTCTCGCCATCGCCTGTCTGCTCCACGGGCTCCCTTTTCACTACCGCTAACAGGGTGTCTGCCTTGCTCGACTGAGCTTGTGCTGTTGACTCGCTGGCCAAATCTAAATCACCCTCCTCCGGATGGGCGCTGTCAAAAAGGTCCTCTTCCTCCGCAAGCTTTCTGTCTGGCCCCACGCTACTTGTTTCCTGTGCAAATGGCTGCTCCAGCTCGGAACCTTCTTCTTTTACTGGCTCAGATTTACAAGTTTCCCCCAAAATGTCGAGTATTTTCTCATTTTCTACGGATTTAACAGGAATAGAATGGCACAAGGTTTAATTACCAGGGAAATAAAGCAATCACAAATGTGGAACTGGCACGGCTGCCACACTAACACGAAGAGAACTGCTAGCTACACAGAGATTGGAAAACCCGCGGGTACACAAAGTTACACTGGTTACACTACCTGCGCTCCAACCGCCTGCGAGAGCAAGCCTCTACGCTACATGGAAGAGAAAAGGCCCCACAGGTTTAAACACCTACAACCGTGTGGCTGCTTCTCGACAGTCTTCATGCTTCTGTTCAAGTCTGGGTCTTCGACTTATTTTTCCAATGTCCAAGGTGTTCAATCGAACGCAACCACCATTCAAGGACAGCTCAATTTCCAAATTTCTTTGAAATTCTTTGAACGGAACAGTCCAACAGGAAAACCAGAAACTTCCGCCGGCAGGAGATAAACGCAGTCCGGAAGGGGAACAACACGTTGGAAATTTTCATGAAGAAAACTGTTTCCTCTTCTGGAATCCAGTCACTTCTCAGGCTATAAGTGCCCTGACCACCGCTTTATCCTGCCTTAACTGCATTAATCAAAATGACTGCAGCAAATATCACAAGATCTGTTTCATGTGTAGAAACACATGGAAGAATCGTGGGGTTGGGGGGAATTACTTAAATGCCACTGTACGTGGTTAGAGAGATGAAAGTAATCACTACATCTCACCAAATGTATTTGACCTCCAGAAACCAGAACGGTACTTCCACAGATCTGGTGATATGAATGGGTTTCCAATCTCTGATCCTTGTACGATCTGGATTGTCCACCATTAAAATAATTTACAACACCATAAACAACTTAAAATATATAGACAGCTTAAAAAATACAGTGGGAGAACTTTCAAACCATAACTGTTGTGTCTCTCTTATCAGTACCTGGCTCCAATAGAGGTTCTTCAATATCCTATTGAAAAGGAAAGACAAAGAAAATCCACAAAGCACTTTAAAAATCGGACAGATTCCCCTAGCAGATACAACTTTCAATCAAGTATGAATAAATGCTTGTTCCAAACAAGTTTCTCCACTCAAAACAAAGTATTCCATTCTACAATAATTCAATGACAAGTTCACTGTGTTGGTTTCTCCCCAGCAAAAGCAGACAGGTAGCAATAATATTGGCCCATCCCATTCCCCCCTTGGAGTTGGGCTCTGCACCTGGCAACGACTCCCATGGTCCAGGCAGAGGTCACACACATGGTCGCTGCTTTACACATCACACCGGATTTGAAAAAAATGTATTTCTCCCAACACAGAACTGTATCAACGAAAGACTTCTCCACCCTGCTGAACACCTCTCCCTAACTCCCCCTGGACAGAAGACAAAGGCTCCTGGACACTGGCAGTCAGACCCACCTGTCTCTGCAGCCCCACCCCCGCCCTGCGTTCTCCATCCCTACAACGCACCACCCCCTCCTGCCCCAGAGTCTTCTTCCCCTTCACCTGGCTACCTCGACTGGCCTGTCAGACCTCAATTTGAACACAAAGGACTTCCTCTGGGAAGCCCTCTCATGGTTTTGTAACTCAATCACCCAAACTTCTACTTTCTAGTTACACTCACTGGTCATAAACACCACGCCCACTAGGCTGCAAACCCTGACACTGACAATTTGGCTCAACCTCTTATCTCCAGCACCCAGCTCAGGACCGATGCTCAATGAATTGTTCACACACCCACACCCACACTCTTTTCCACTATGGAAAATTAACCACTCATGTCAGCTTTCCAGCCACAGAACCAGGTAGTAACCTACCGGAGGCACTTTGAAGTCCAATGATGAAGCATCCAAAGTGTTCTCAAAGCCCTCCCCGTCTACCTGAAAGACAAAATGCAAGACTACTTTGTGGAGACAGAATTATGAATGCCAAGGCCTACACCTCACCAGTTTCCAGGCCACCTACACATCTATTTCCTGCACAATGCCTACCGCCATCTGCAAGCCCACTGCTGAATCACAGCAGCCCCCCTTACGCACAAGGGATATGCTCCCAAAGCCCCAATAGATGTCTAAAACTTCAGCCAGCGCCAGACCCCACATACACTGTGTTTTTTCCTACACTGGCAGGCAGGTAACATATACAGCATGGATAACTGGACAAAGGGATAATTCCCGTCCCGGCAGGATGGCGCAAGGTTTCGCACGCTACTCAGAACGGTATGCGATTAAAAACTTAGGAATTGTTTATTTCATTTAATATTTTTAGACCCAGTTGACTGTGGGTAACTGAAACCTCAGAAAGCAAATCCATGGGTAAGTGGGGGGGGGGGCTACAGTATTCAGTTTATCACCTGCCTCCCGGCCCCCAGGCCCACTCCAGGACTAGGTGGTACCAGCAACTCTGACAGAGGCTCACAGAGGGCTGGCGCTCTGTCCACACTGGCCAAATGAATGAACGAGCAAATTCATTTCCCAGGCAGTTTCCACACACTGGTGGTCAGCATACACCACCCAGCCACAGAATTTCCAAAGCTGAACTCAAAAGGAAAATGAAGTTTTGCACTCCTCCGATTTCACTTGGTAGTGATGCTTTTCAAATAACAATAGGGAATTCCCTGGCAGTCCAGTGGTTAGGACTCCACACTTTCAGTGCCAAGGGCACGGGTTTGATCCCTGGTCAGGGAACTAAGATCCCGCAAACCACGCAGCTTGGCCAAAAAAAAAAAAAATGGGCACTTTCTTCTAGAGTACTTTGTATAAAACAAACATTTAACTTGACTGTTTTCTCTTTTCATTATCTACTATACAAAAAAAAACCTGGTATCCTAAAGGTTATTAAGTTAGAAAACCTTTTAACTTTTTAAGTGAAATATAAAAATACTCCTCCCCACGTACTTTTCTCTTTTTCTGGGTTTGGATGTTTCCATTAACCAAGAAGTTAGAAGCCAAGTCCATTCTATGGAAATAATTCACACACAACAGAATCTCACTGAGAGGACAAATCAAAGCTCACTGCCTAGCCTAGGCTGAGCTGTGGTGATAACGGTGAAATTTGTGACTTTTGACCTTTAAGGTTTAAAGTTCAGTCCTACAAGGGCACTTTTCCTTCCAATTTAAAGCTAGAATGCCTTAAATAAAACCAAACTAAGATGGCTGGGCACGCCAAGGTGGTGAGATTAAACTGGCAATAAGTTCTAGGAGGGCTACGAGAGAGCTCTATGGCAACAGATGACAAGTGAGAAGCTGGGAAAGCGACACCGGCAACAGAATTAAAGCCCTCCCTTATACACAGGAAGTTAATAGTGGATTCCTTTAATTGGAGGGGTTATTCTGGGGGGACAAATACTTTTCTTCACTGTATTTCACATCTTTTAATATAACTGTCTAAATTTATATATGGAATACATCTTTAAAATATCAACAGGATTATCTGGATGGCGAGATTATGAACTGGTTTTTTCTTACCTTTCTATAGTTTTTTTTAAACCTTTTTTCTTTTTAAGGAAAATACTTTTTATCAACAGTGTCAACCTCTCATTCTATAACTTATGCTAAGAGAAGTGTCTCCTACCCAATTATAAAAATATCCTCCAACATACAGAAAAGTTATCCGTTAATTAACATCTGACCTATGTGAAGTTTAAATGGATATAATTTACCTCAAGGTTTAGACACCGAATTAAGTGTTTGTTTATGGTGACTGGTGATTTAGCTGTGTGCTCTGGCTCTGACAAAGAGCACATAAGCAGCGAGGAGCCCCAGGGCTGCAGCGCGCTGTACTGCATCTGCGTTACCTACAGAGTGTCCTGTGAACTGAGCTGGGAGCTCCCTCAGCTGCACAGCCACGTAGTCTTTGCTCTCGCATAGGGACTCGAGAATGCTGTCAGCGCCATCCTCCCCGAAGTCTGGAGCACCGCTATTCTCGACTTCGGTTTCTTCTAACACGTTAACGTCCATCATGTCAATATTCTGCAAACTCTCCAAACTTGCTTCCATGTCCTCCTGTAATGAGGAACGAAAGGTGTCAGCGACCAGGTGGACCAGAATGCGGAGCTCCTGCCGCCATCTCGGCTGTGATGCCACATACCTGCCCGTCTCTGGAATCTTCTTCCAGGCCATTGTCTTCTGTGCCTTCCTCCTCCGTCTTTTGTCCTAATTACAGAATAATTTTTCAATCAGACAACATTCAGGTTCTGGCCTCATAATTAGTTTATGCAGGATGACACAGCTCAATCTTGGTGAGAACATGTTATAGGGAAGCTAAATGTGCCTGTTCTTCTATCATGTATAGTTCTGTCTCAACTGGAACATAAAAATCTAGGATTTCTGTAACACTATCAAAGTATTTTGACTTTGCACAAAATATTCAAAAGCTTCAAAAGATTTCAAAACCACTCCAAACTAAGACTAACATCCCTAAAGAAAAATGAGCAAAGGATAAACATAGGCATTTCCCAATGAGTAAATTAAAAAATGTAATGTCCATATAGCACCCAAAGAACTGCAACCTAAGAGAGCGAGCCCAACGACGGACCTGCTGGTTCCCCTTCACTCCACCCACTGTAAGCAGGCCCCCTGCCTTCCGTCATTCTTCAGCCCAGGAACTCTTTTTTTGCTCAAGGCAAAAAGGCAAAGGCTACCATAAAGTCAATTTTCACCCTGAGTTCTGTGAACACAAAGGGACTATTGAGAGTTATGTTAGGTATTCTTAATGGGGCTGGAAGGGAAGGAGAGTGGAAACTTCTAGACTCAGAAAGGTAAAATCTTTGGGCTCCCTATGTAACAACAGCCTTAAAAATATACATACCTTTATCCTGGAATTCCCCTTAGGATGTGCACTAAAATGTCTGACAAGGAATTCAAAACAAAGGTTACTTATTCTATGGAGTGCATACAGACTAAATATCCCAAAGGGAAGCAAATTATGGCATGTTATGCTCAAATGTGGGATGCCAGTATGGGGAGTCAGGGCGGGCGTGGGCTGTAGTGCGCTGATGTTTGAAGACATTTTGGTGTTATGACTGGCAGTGCTACTAGCATGTAGTGGACAGTGGCCAGGGATGCTGTGCAGCACGCGGTAACACACAGGACAGCACCCTACCACAAAGCACTCAATTCAAATTGCCAACAGTGCCGAGTCTGCAAAACCCTGTGGCATACCACACACTTTGCAACTTGAAAAAGAAAAAATTATGCCTTTAAAGACCATTTAATGATATGGAAAAATGTCCACAAAGTTACCACATAGATCTACTCATTAAAATGCACGTGGATATTTTATACACGCAAGTGTGAAGACGCAGTGGTAGAACATACAAATGGATATGGCTAAAGCAATCCATCAACTGCAGTTAAAACACTGAGCAGTAAGAGCTACTTTCATTTTCACTTCTATAATTTTTTAAAAAGAGAAAATTAAATGCAAGAAACCTCAATCTTTATTTTATTGAAGTTTAGCTGATTTATTGATTTTGCTGTAACAGCAAAGTGATTCAGTTATACATATACCTTCTTTTTCATATTCTTTTCCATTATGGTTTATCACAGGACATTGCATACAGCTCCCTGGGCTATATGTTAGAACCTGTTGTTCATCCATCCTGTATATAATACACTGCATCTGTTAACCCCAAACTCCCATTCCATCCCTCCCCTAACCTCCCCCGCCCCCCAACCACAAGTCTGTTCTCTCTGTGAGTCTGAAGAAACCTCAATCTTTGATTAAAGATGCCAACTGCAATGTCTACACTTGTTATCTCGTTTGCCATTATCAGTGATTACTCAAAAAATATAGTTTTATTACACGTTGGGCACCGTGCTCTTCGCATTATTTAATACTCCCCACAATGCTAGCAGGTTTATTATCTGAATTTGATGCAAGAATTTCGCTCTGCTCCAAAGCTGCGACTCAAAAACTCAGCTGTACCACCTCCCATTATATCTAAACCCTGAATATCCTTTTAAAATACGCTGTTTAAAAATGTTTGATAATTGCACCCAATTTCTAGGCCTCAAATAGTAGCCTGCAGTACCCACAAAGAATGTAAATAGAAGAGAGGCAGCCCAAAAAGCCTCACCAAAAAGCACCCTAAGTGGGAGTGACAATGAGACAAATGCTGGGCAGACAGGCTACACCCAAATCCCAAGGGCCTGCTCTTGGCTGACTAAAAGCTGAAGGGTGGAGGGGAAC